>NC_133449.1:74417555-74717555 GCF_048565385.1 Saimiri boliviensis | reverse complement strand
GATAATGGCTTTCAGCTCCATCCCTGTCCCTGCAAAGGACATGATCTTGCTCCTTTTTATGGCTGCACAGTATTCCATGGTGTGTATGTATCACATTTTCTTTATCCAGCCTATCATTGATAGGCATTTGGGTTGATTCCATGTCTTTGCTATTGTGAATAGTATATGCATATTTTTCAATGATGAGATAAGAGAACCAGGAGTGTTGTCTGTATCACATGTAGCTGTAAAACTGTTTTCCCAGGATTCATGTAGGATTTGTTTTCTCTTCCCTTCATTTGAATGGTGAATAGAAGAATATGAATTTGTTCAGCTAAAGCAGCTGTTTTGTAGTGCTTTCCACAATTATGTATATAAACTGTGGGATAAGGGAATAGGCTATGGGGAAGTTAACAGTGGTAGAAAACTTTGATGAATGATATACAAATAGTACAGAGGAGCCAACAGGCCCAGTGAATGTAACAGAGCCATTTTGATAAGCACATCTACCACCATCAGGATTAAATGTCATCCCTGAGAAGACAGGTTTGTCATAACATCCATAGCAACAGCTATGTAAAAGTATTTAGAAGACAGTTCAGATGTAGCAACTTTTTGGACATTCTGGGTCTTTGCTGGAGGTACATCTATCACCAGCTTTGTAAAAGTAAAGCTTTGCTGAAGCTTTTTAAAAGATACATAGAACCAGGTGTATTGGTAGACAACTTCCCCTCCATTACCTGGCCTGCATTCCTTATGTTCAGGGACTTGACTCTAAAACATTCTTGATTAGGTCAGGCATTGCTATGTGTAGGTGTCCACATTTTGTTATCTCCTAATTATCTCAGTTAATTACCCTACCTAATGACCTTTCCATTAGGTAGGCCAATGACATTAGGAAAATAACCTGCAAATCCCAGGAACATTTAAATATCTTTGATGAGGGATGTGGCTATCCCACTCTGGGTTGGATCCTTTCCTTTAGTTGGAGAGAAAACTGCTTAGGAGAGTCACCACCAGGCTCTCAAAGATACAATTTTAGGGTTTGGTCCAGTGGTAGTACTCTTGCAGGCAATTCAGCTTTGCCTAAACAGAGACTCATATGCAGTTGAGGTTAAAGAGAGAAACCAAAATTTCATCCATATATGTGATTACTCCTAATATTACAGATCAACCTTTATAAGGTGCCTATAGCATTTTATGGACTTAAGAACATCACCAGTTACTTTTAGTGAGACACTTTTAACAGTGTCTGGAAGGCTTCCCCACTTATAATTCTACTGTGTAAGTTCAGCTTCTTTAAGACTCCTACCATCAGACTTGTGAGGGTTTACCATAACAAGATTCCCCCAACTTTTAAAAAACGAGATACTGGGGAAAATGGAAGCTCTCAAGTACCATGGCCATAGATCAGGAATGTGGGAGCAAGGGTCTCTGGCTTACATAGTAAATACACTGTTTATCATGTCAAGCACCAAGTCTTTGACTTGCAGTTCTGGTAACAATGTAATTCCTTTGTCTACTGGTCTGAGAAGACCTACAAGAGGCAGTACATTTGGTCAGAATTTTAGGAGTGGATAGAGAAGATGGCACATCTAGGTAGGTAGTTTGCAGATTATTCTTAAGGCAGTGCCTGGATATGAAGCTTATAATCATTTAAGTCAGCACTACAACACTAGCTCTATCAGCTGCATTTGTAGCTATAACATCTACTGTGATTTTCTGTACAGGTATAAGGAACTAATTCCTTATGTCCTTTAGTATAGAATTGTTACATGAATCTATTTTTAAAGTTATAAATTATTTTCCATTTATTTCTTCTCTATAAATTTATGACATTGTATTGTCATTAATATGTGTATATTTACATGTATTCATTATGAGTTTGATTTGAGAAAAGTAAAACTGATCTTCTATGAAGATCAATTTTAAATTTGTTTTAAAAAGGGAATTTGTTTTAAAAAGGGGGAAAAGGTCTAAGAGGGTTAAGAACAGCTGATATAAAACATAAGAAAAAACAGGAAAGTAATCTTAACAAAGCAATTATCTATAGCCAGATAAGATAAAAATGGGTATAATCTTTTAGTCTTTAAACAAAACATGACTGTATCAGTACTAAATGAATATAAATATGTCTAAACGCAGGATGCCTTTAATTTTAAGTGAGAAAGCTAGCAACTCCTAGTTGAGAGAAACAACTCACCTGCTATCAGTAATGCTCATGAATTCTATTCACACCTGAATGTTGGGTCAGTTTTGACTAAACTGGGCAATGCATTTGCAACTGTTCAGATAATTTCCAATAGACAGATGGCAATCAGCAAAGACTCAGATTGTTCATTAACCTAATATTATCAGAGAACGGTTTATCACCCTCATGTGAGAGTCCCTAGATAGCATATTGTTTAGTTGTGAAAATCTGATTGGCACTCATAAACTAGCTATTATAAAGACAATATTCATACAGTTACATAAAGTCTCCCCTGGAAAAGAGAAGCTGAATGGTAATAATCTAGTCTGTGCTTTTCTTTTTTTTATTTTGAAGCTGTAATTTATTTATTTATTTTATTATACTTTAAGTTCTGGGGTACATGTGCAGAACATGCAGGTTTGTTACAAAGATACATGTGCCATGGTGGTTTGCTGCATCTATCACCCTGTCATCTAGATTAGGTATTTCTCCTACTGCTATCGCTCTCCAAATCCCCCACCCACTACTATCCTTCCTCTAGTCCCCCACCCCATGATAGGCCCTGGTGTGTGATGTTCCCTTTCCTGTGTCCATGTATGCTCACTGTTCAACACCCACTTAGAAGTGAGAACATGCTGTATTTGGTTTTCTGTTTTTGTGTCAGTTTGCTGAGAATGATGGTTTCCAGCTTCATCCATGTCCCTGCAAAAGACATGAACCCATCCTTTTTCATGGCTGCATAGTATTCCATGGTATATATGTGCCACATTTTCTTTATCCAGTCTATCATTGATGGGCATTTGGGTTGGTTCCAAGTCTTTGCTATTGGGAACAGTGGTGCAATAAACATATGTGCACATGTGTCTTTATAGCAGAATGATTTATAATCCTTTGGGTATATACCCAGCAATGGGATTGCTGGATCAAATGGTATTTCTGTTTCTAGATCCTTGAGGAATCACCACATTGTGTTCCACAATGGCTGAACTAATATATACTTCCACCAACAGTGTAAAAGCGTTCCTATTTCTCTACATCTTCTCCAGCATCTGTTGTCTCCTGATTTTTAAATGACCACAATCTATCTGGCATGAGATGGTATCTCTTTGTAGTTTTGATTTGCATTTCTCTAATAACCAGTGATGGTGAGCTTTTTTTCATATGTTTGTTGGCTGCATAAATGTCTTCTTTTGAGAAGTGTCTGTTCAAATTCTTTATCCACTTTTTGATGTTTGTGTGTGTGTGTGTGTGTGTGTGTGTGTGTGCTCTTCGGCGTTTACAACAGGCCTTATTCCAGTGTATTAAGTAGGCAAGGATTGAGTGAATTCTGTGAAACGTTCAGACTCACTACAATTGTGGCATATGCTGGCAGGGCTATTACATGGCCAGGTAAATACCTAGCAGCAATATGTTTCAAGAGATTGACCCTCTGCTTCAAAACTATTTAATCCATAAGGAATTGCTTTGTGTGTATACTATCAGGCAGGGTTTTAAAAACTTACATTTTAATCACATGGATATCCAAATAACCTAGCACCATTTATTCAAATGATTATCCTTTCTCTTCTACACTACAGTGTCACTTGTGTCATAAATCATGTGGCCATAATATATATGGGGTGTGTTTCTGGTTTATTTGCTTCCATTGGTCTGTTTATCTCTTCTTGCATCAATATCACTATTCAATTACTGTAGACTTGTAAAAGTTCTTGATTTCTAGCACTGTAAGTCTCCCAGCTTTGTTGTTCTTCATAATCACCTTAGTTATTCTTGGTCCTTTGCATTTCCATTTTCATTTTATGATCTGTTGTTAGTTTACACCAAAAATACTGTTATAGGCCTAAAGAGACACCTTGCCAAAGAAGATGTACATATGGCAAAGAAGCATATGAAAAGATATGCCACATCATATGTCATTAAGGAAATGCAGTTAAAAATAACAAGTAGATATGACTACACAACTATTAGAATGACCAAAATGAGTAGCACACTCACAACATCAAATGCTGGTGGAACAACAAGGGGTTCTTATTCATTGATGGTGGCAGCGCAAAATGATACGGTCACTTTGGAGGAAAATCTGGTGCCTTCTTACAAAACTAAATGTACTATATGATCCAGTAATTGTACTTCTTGATACATACCCAAGGGAACTGAAAACTTATATCCACACAAAAACCTGCACACAGATATTTATCAAAGCTTTATTAATAACTGCCAGAACTCAGAAGCAACCAAGTTGTCCTTCAGTCGATGACTAGATAAACTACGGTACATTTAGATAACGGAATATTATTCAACACTAAAAGTAAATGAGCTACCAAGCGATGAAAAGACATGAAGAAACCCTAAATGCATATCACCAAGTGAAAAAAGCCAATCTGAAAAGGCTCCATGCTGTGTAATTCCAACTATGTGACATTCTGGAAAAGACAAAACCATAGAAACAAAGCATCAGTGGTCACCAGGGACTAGGGAGGAGAGAGGGATGAACAGAGAGAGCACAGAGGATTCTTAGGATAGTAAAACTATTCTATATGATATTATAATGGTGGATATATGTCACTGTATTTTTATCTGAACCTACAAAATATGCAACACAAAGAGCAAACACTAATATAAATTATTATTCTTGGGGATAATGATGTGTAAATATAGGCTCATCAATTGTAACAGATGTATCATTCTAGGAACGGGATGTTGATATGGGGGAAGACTGTTATATGTGTGGGAGCTGGGGGTATAGAGGAAATCTCTGTACTTTCAGTTTAATTTTGCTGTGCACCTACAATGACTCTAAAAAATAAAGCCTATTAAAAATAATTTTTATAAAGATACTCAAGAATGAAAAAATACTTTTTGGACTTTGGGCTTGTTTTGCAGTACATACATCTAACAAAAGATTTATATAAGGAATATATGAAGAACTCCTGGAAAGCCTAAGAATAGGGATGATAATACAATAGAACAATAGGCAGAAGGCAAAAGTCTTGAAAGGGCACTTCACAAAAGAGATATCTGAATTCCCAATAAACATATAAAAAGAAAGTCAACTTTATGAATTCCCAGAGAAATACAAATTAAGTAAAATGGTAGTGGTAGTTGGGGGCTGGGGATACCAAGTGTTGGCAAGGATAGGGATGTAAGGGAATTCTCACGTATTGGTAGTGAGAACATATATTGCTACAGTTACTCTGGAAATATCCTAAGAGGTATCTACTAAAGCTGAATAAACACATGCCGTAAGACCTGACAATTCAGGTTCCAGATATTGTACCCAGAAGAAATAGGAACATACATTCACAAAGGACATGCAGAATAATATTCATAATAGCCTCAAACTGGAAACAACCCAAATGTCTCTTAATTACAAAATGAATAAACAAATTGTGGTATACAGTGGAACAATACACATAACAATAGGGGTGGCCTTTCACAAACATAATATTAAGTGTAATAGGTCAGACTCCCCATCTCCACCAATGCACAAAAAGACCCAAATAGTCATCTCTGTATATTAATTACTACAGTATATATATTTATGAATGCAATTATTTCTGGATAAGGATGTGTGATTCTCTTCCAAAACCAGGAGATACTGATTTACAGTATTAGAAGGCAGGAAATTTAATCCTATGTAGTATAAGAAGATGGGACAAAGGAGCCCTGCAGAGTGCTGGTAAAATTTAGTTTTATCGTCTGGATGCCAATTATATGTGAGTGTTCACTTAGTCAAAATTCTTTGAGTTGAACACTTACAGTATGTATATTCACTCATTTTCCTGTGATAGAAACAAAATTTGGCTCTTCCAAAGCAAATCTTGTGATCAATTCATCTACCCATACTCTATGTTGAAATCCTATGCTTTGGAACAGGAGTTTTTGATGACTGCTAAATATACTGCAGAAGCTTTAGAAAAATAAAGGTAGATGAGGAAAACATAATTTTATTACCAGAATAGTTTGGTCAACAGTGGAATTTGTAAACTCTAACTAAATAACTGTATCTGCTGGAAGGGACTCTAACCCAGAGACACCTAGCTGGAAAGGACTGTAACCCAAGAAACATGACCTCAGTTGCCATATAGCCCCACTCCCCCTGCTGGCTTTTTTTTTCTGAGTAAAAGACTTCCCTAAGCATTTGAACTAAATTCCTTGATAGGTAGGAAAAATAAGACTGTATTTTCTATACAACTTTAACATCCTATTTATTTAAATCATTTTAAGGTATTGTTTTCAAGATTTCTTAAAATTCCTGACCTGAGTCATCTTTGTGATGTGTTACACCCTGTCACATTAAGTTACCTTACGTTGAATAAACAGAAGGTTATAAAAACTTAGCACGCATACCACCTGACATGAAAATATTTGCCAGCTATTTCTTCTGCTTAAATGAATGCATTTATATTAACTTGGAAAAACTATATACTTTACAAAATAATGAAAGAGTCATCTCTCTACATTACTATAGTATATACATTTATGAGTATACTTAATTCTAAATACGGGTAGAGTTTTACTAGAAATATTATGTTTCTCTTTCACATTTTGTCTTTTCATATGAATGTACGTGTACAAACTTGTTTTACTTCTTTCTTGGAAGCAGTCTTACGCAGAACATAGTAACTATCTAGTACAAGTGGAATTTAGCCAGAAAATAAAGAAATAACTAACTGAAAGGTAACAGAAAATTTGGCCAGGGAGTGTTTTATGGAACTTTAGTAAACATACCATTTGTTATGAAAAAGCATTATTATGAACATCTAAATGACCTAGAATAGCTTCAAACACTTTTATTGTTGATTAATAAGGCAAAATAAAGTGAGGCTCTCATTAGGATATTCAGGTAAAGTAGAAAAAAAATTTCCTAAGAAAAGGGATTTCCCTCTATACACATAATTAACTGTCCCCATTAATGTAATGTAGCTATGATAAGCAATGTTTTATCCTCTGCCTCATACTTTATTATAAATATAGCTTTAAAATGCCCACCGAATGAACAATTTCCTTTAGTTCTAGAGGAATTGTAGAAGTTTTCTTTTCATAAATGAAGGAACTTCTTAGGTCAAGGTCTAAGGTAAAAACCTCTAGTTCCACATTAGTATTATAGCCTGTCAGTATAACACCATGCAAATGTATTATAGAGACTGTATGGTATAATGCTTCAAACTACTTTCCTGCACTGTGCTATGTAAGTGGTATAAGCATTTGCTTGTAGCATTGTTAATATAATATGGTAAACAAAGAGGACAAAGAAAACCTTTCTTGCTATATTTTCTATGCCAAAATTAAACACACACACACACACACACACAAGTAATCTGTAACATGCAACATTATGGTGGTAAGAAACATGTGAAATGGCAGTGGACTTAAAAAAGCAGAATCACATAGTAATTTAGAGTATGAGATTTGTAATTAAATAGGCATGGTTTCAATATTTGCCTCTGACAGTTTGAGTCTCTGTGTCCTCATTTGTAAATGGAAAAACTAATATTTAACTCTGTAGTTGTAAATATTAAATATGATAGTAATTACAGAGCTTAGCATTATGGTTTACAAATAGCATGTCCTAATAAATAGTTATTTTTAATGAAGATTTGCTCCTTTATTCTCTAATCTTGATAATATTCTATATTTATTTCAAGTTCAAAAGGTACATGTATTTTGCACTCTATTTACAAAGGAACAGAGTATAAATGTAACAGGGAACCAAAGAAACAAAAATGACAGGCATACGTATGTACCAAGTATAGCAAAATTTGTTCAGAAGAGTCTTTAAATACTACTGCTTTTAACATTTAATAGTCAAAATCAGTTGCTAAGATTTTATTATCTCAGAAAGAAGTTTTAGAAGGCTAAACATACATGACTCAAATTATGACTTTCTTAATGAAAAAAGTTTAATTTTATCGTCTGAAAATCTCCAAGTTGCTGGAGGTCAGGTAAACCAGATCACTGCCAATTTTTAAAAGATTCAAAGGCTCTTAAATTAGAAGGTCACAACTGCTTAGCAAAATTATTTGAAGTATATATTCAACTTTCAGTAATATTAACACATGAAAAAAAAATCCGTACACCAAACTGTCATCAGCTGCTGGATCTTCTAAAACCAGAGACAAGGTATTCTTAAGAGTCCAGACTTTTCAAACCTTTACACTAGAATATTCCAGCATAGAGACTTTATTTGACTTCATTTAACAGAAGAGAAGATCCTTTGAAATGTAGTGAAAGACAGGCTGGTGTATTTTTGCAATCTTTCCAAGTTTAGACACAGATTTTGTTGTTGATACCTTGGTCAACAGCTGCTGTATTCATCAGTTTTTCTTTAGTTCACTATCCTTACTGTGAAATGTGATGTCCCAACCTTGAAGTTAATGGACTAGAAAATGGGGAAGACTCTCAAGATCTATTTACTTTCTCAAAAGAATCATCTTGAAATGTAAATTTCTGCATAAGTGCATGAGATAGTAAAGACACTGGGTCCTAATATGAATTTTGTCTTTTCCTCTTATGAATGGATTTACTGCCAGGTGACCATTCAATCACATTAAGCTTAACCTTTTTCATATCTTTTAGAACATTTGATACGTTTGGAATATATTTCTCTTGCTTTTTTAATGATAATTACAATTGGTCTTACTAGCACCTGCGTGCTGTTTTTTCATTTCAATAGCTGGATTATCTGAGTCACGAATACTAGATCTGGTTGTATTGGAGGAATATGGAGGCTGGAGAGAAGAAAATTGAGGAGAAATTGGTGGTGGAGGAGGAGGAGGAGAAGGAAGCAAGGAGGAGAAGAAAGCACTGAACTTGGAAACTGATCTGACTTAAAGTTGGAAGCTCATCTTGGAAACTCATCTGAGCAGCCCCCAATGCTGGCATTTGTCTCAAACTAATGGGCCTGTCATCTAAGCCAAAGGAGGTAGAATTTGTTCTGTTTTGAAGTTCCTGCATTTCCACAGTTGCAGCAGTCTGGCAGAAAAAAAAATTAGCTTATCTTCAAGCACAACTATTTTTTTAAATTGCTGCTTCACTTACAGGCAGATAATTTTTCACTGGTTTGTTATGTCTTAGAGCAGGTGACAGTGGATCTCAAATTACTTGCAAAAGATGGAAACATTCTATTTTGTTCTTTTCTCTGTGTATTATTTTAAAATTGGAGCTAGCTTGCTTCTTCATCATTTGCCACACAGAAAATATCAGCAAAAGATGGAACCATAAATCCACAGCGCCTATACAGTTCAAGAATGGGACTAACTCAAAATTGAGTCCTCTACAAGGTTCTAATGAAAGCATTTTCCCAATAATGCAAATGATGTTGATCCAAAGCCTTTATTTTCTCAAATCAGTAAAACTTGGCCGACAGGAATGCCAAAGTATTCCAGCATCTCTCTTAAGATATTGAAAATGAGAGACATCGATGAAGCAAATACAAAAGCCAATTCAAGGAAACTTGTAAGTTTTTTGGTAATTTCCTCTGAATCTGAAGCTAAGCCTCCTGGCAAACACCAGCACATTAAGCAGAGGGCATTATGAATCCCTGTCTTATAATCCTCAATTGAAGAATTTTGGAGTGCAGTGATTCTGGTCCAGGAGTGCTCAGATGTTGACCCAATGACCGCCTGCCTTACAGGTGCATACCTCGACTTGCAGGCCACAGACATTAATCATGCCCTCACTTAGGGGTATGAGGTTGATCTGGTGCCCAGCCCTGGAGCCCCTTGCTCAGCCAAGATTAACTCTTCAGGAGGTGTAGCCACCTAATCCTGTGCCTAACCAACCTACCCAGTATTCCATTTATAGATTCAGCATAGTATTATAAAAGTTAACAACATATGCTTGGGCAGAAAGGATCTATGTGCAACAATGTCTCTGCATCATAATTTTTATTCATGGGTAAAATAGATGTGAGGTGGCTGTGACCATAACATGAAGTAAGGTATAAACAGTGTTCAACACATTCTCCAATACATAGTAAATACTAGATTAGGGTATCAGTATGTTAACTTTCAAATCACTTAGCCTCAGTTTCATGGAAAAAAAAAAAGGATATAACAGCACCTGTTCCCATTTATCTTTTAGTATTGTTGAGATAACAATATTAGATGAGCTGGGCACTGTGGCTTGTACCTGTAATCCCAGCTATTTGGGAACATGAGGCAGGATGACTGCTTAAGCCCAGGAGTTCAAGTTTGCAGTGAGTTATGACCATGTCACTGCACTCCAGCCTGGGTGACAGAGCAAGGGTTCATCTCTTAAAAAAAAAATGATGCAGGTAATCCCTTTAAAGTTGTAATGCCTATAAAATGTATGATAAAATTCTGATGGCAGTTGAGAGGATAAATTAACATAATAATGGCATTTAAAAGTCTACTTCATATAATCAAGAAAGCTATGCCTAGCTTTTGTTAATTTTGTAGACAATACACAAGTGATAAACATTAAAGAAGAACCATTTTTCTCTGCTGAGGTTAGTTTATTATGCTGCTTAGAATCAGAAAATTTAGTTAATATGAATATTTTGTCTTATTCAGAAATAAGATATTAACACAAGTTTATGTACATTGTAGTACTGATGGTTTTTGTTGAGAAGAAATGCCCTCTTTGGCCCTAGAACTCACATCTAACAGAAATGATATGTTGTTACATCATCAGATGAATAACTATTTATAAAGCCCTTCAAAGATGAAAAACACTCCATAAATGCTTAGCATTTATTACTAACATAAACATCATTAAGCTCTTCTTCACAATGCTGTGAAGATAGAAGAGAAATAACTAGAATTAGAGCAAAACTGAAAAAAGCTGACCAAAAATAATATAAAGGATAAATGAAAAGTTGGTTCTTCAAAAGGATAAATAGGATCAATACACCACTAGCTACATTTACAAAGAAAAAAAGAGAAGATCCAAATAAGCACAAGCAGAAGTGATAGACATTACAACAGATTCCACAGATACACCAAAGATCCTCAGAAACTAATACAAAACAATTCAGTGTACACAAACTAGAAAATGTAGAGGAAATAGGTAAATTCCTTGAAACACGTAACCTCCCAAGATTCAACCAGAAAGAAGGTGAAACCCTGAACAGAACAGTGAACAAGTTATGAAACAGAATCGTTAATAAAAACGCTACCAATCAAAAAAGCCCTGGCCCAGATGGATTTGCAGCTGAATTAAACCAGATGTACAAAGAAGAACTTGTACTCACCCTACTGAAACTATTCCAGAAACTGAGTAGAAGGGAACTCATTCTTAACTCATTCTATGAAAACAGAACCATCCTGATACCAAAATCTGGCAAAGACACAATGAAAAAAGAAAACCACAGGCCAGTATCCCTAATGAACATATATGCAAAAATCCTCAATAAAATTCTAACACATCGAATCCAGCAGCAAATCAAAAAGTCAGTTCACCATGATCAAGCAGGCTTTAATCCCAGGATACAAGGTTGGTTCAACATATGCAAATCAATAAATGTGATTTACCATATAAACAAAAGTAAAAACAAAAACCATATGATCATTTCAATAGACATGGAAAAGACTTTGATAAAAATCCAACATCCTTCTTGATAAAAAACCCTCAACAAACTAGGCATAGAAAGAACAGATTTTAAAATAAAAAGAGTCATCTATGACACACTCACAGCCAACATCATAGTGAATGGGCAAAAGCTGGAAGCATTCTTCTTAAGAACAGGAACAAGGCTGCGAGTGGTGGCTCACATGTGTAATTCCAGAGCTTTGGGAGGCCAAGGTGAGTGGATCATGAGGTCAGGAGTTCAAGACCAGCCTGGCCAGGATGGTGAAACCCCATCTCTACTAAAAATACAAAAATTAGCTGGGAATGGTGGGGGGCACTTGTAATCCAGCTACTTGGGAGGCTGAGGCAGAAGAATCCCTTGAACCCAGGAGGCAGAGATTACAGTGAGCCAAGGTCACACCACTGCACTCTAGCCTGGGTGACAGAGCAAGACTCTGTCTGACAAAAAAAAGAAAGAAAAAGAAAGAAAAGAAAGAAGAGAAAGAAAGAAAGAAAGAAAGAAAGAAAAAAGAAAGGAAGAAAAAGAAAAAGAAAGAGAAGAAAGAAAGGAAAGAAAGAAAGAAAAGAAGAAAGAGAAAGAAAGAAAGAAGGAAGGAAAGGAGAGAAGGAGGGAAGGAAAGGAAGGAAGGAAAGGAAGAAAGGAAGTACCGATGGAAGGACGGACGGACAGACAGGAACAAGACAGATAGCAACACTCATCACTCACATTCAAATTAGTACTGAAGTCCTAGCCAGAGAAATCGGGAGAAGAGAAAGAAATGAAAGGCATCCAAATAGGAAAAGAGGAAGTCAAAATATCTCTCTTTGCTCATTAGATGATTCTATACCTAGAAATCCCTAAAGACTTCACAAAAACACTCCTCAACCTGATAAATGACTTCTGTAAAGTTTCGGATACAATATCAATGTATAAAAATCAGTGCCATTTCTATATGCAAATAATGTTCAAGCTGATAGCCAAGTCAAGAACATAATCCCACTTACCATAGCCATAAACAAAATAAATACCCCTAGGAATACCCCTAACCAACAAAGTGACAGATCACCACAAGACTACGAAACACTGCTTAAAGAAATCACAGATGACATAAACAAATGGAAAAACTTCCACATACATAGATTGGAATAATTAATATTATTAAAATGTCCATACCACTGAAAGCAGTCTACAGATTAAATGCTATTCCTATCAAGTTATCAAGGTCATTTTTCACAGAATTAGAAAAAAACTATTGTAAAATTCATATGGAATTAAAAAAAAGCCTGAATAGCCATAGCAGTCCTAAGCAAAAAAGAATAAAGCTGGAGGCATCAGACTATCTGACTTCTAACTATACAACAAGATTGCAGTAAACAAAACAGTATGGTACTGGTACAAAAACAGATACACAGAATAGAGTGGAACAGAATAGAGCATGCTGAACTAAAGCTGTATGCTACAACCAACTGATCTTCAAAAAAGTCAACAAAAATAAGCCATGGGGAAAGGACTCCCTATACAATAAATGATGCTGGGAAAATAGGCTAGCTGTATGCAGAAGAATGAAGCTGGACCCCTACCTCGTAACATACACAAAAATTAAATCAAGATGGATTAAAGACTTACATATAAAACCTCAAAATATAAAAATCCTAGAACAAAACCTAAGAAATGCTCTCGTGGAAATCAACATAGGTAAAAAATTTATAACTTGATAGACGTCCTCAATAGCAATTGCAATAATAACACAAATGGAAAATTGGGACCTGCTTAAACTAAAGAGCTTCTGCACCGCAAAAGAAACTATAAACAGAACAGACAACCTACAGAATGGGGAAAATATTTGCAAACTAAATCTTCAACAAAGGACTAATATCCAGGATCTATAAGGCAGTTAAACAAGAAAAAAAAAAAACATTAAGAAGTGGGCAAAGGACATGAAAAGGCATTCTCAAAAGAAAGCATACAAGTGACCAAACATTAAAAAAATGCTCAATATGATTAATCATCAGAGAAATGCAAATCAAAACCACAATGAGATACCAACTCACACCATTGAGAATGGCTTTTGTTAAAAAATTTAAAAAACAGATGCTGGAAAGGCTACAGAGAGAAGGGAATGTAAAAGTTGGTAGGAATGTAAAAGTTAGTTCAACCTCAGTAGAAAGCAGTTTGGAGATTTCTAAAACAACTGAGTTGAACTACAATTAAATCCAGTAATCCCACTACTGCATTTATACCCAAAATCGTTCTACCAAAAAGATATCTGTACTTGTAAGCTTATCACAGCACTACTCACAAGTGCAAAGATATGGAAACAACCTTGGTGCCCATCAATGTTGAACTGGATGATGAAAATGTGGTACATATATACCATGGAATAGTATGTAGCGATAAAAAGAATGAAATCATGTCCTTTGAAGCAACATGAATGCAACTGGAGGCATTATCATAAGTGAAATAATGCAGATACAGAAAATGAAATATTGTATGTTCTCTTTTATAAAGTAGGAACAGCTAAACTCTTGGTACCCACAGATGTAAAGATGGGAACTACAGGTACTGGTGACTCCAAAAGGAGAGAGGGAAAGAGAGGGGCAAGGGCTGAAAAACTTGTTAGAGACTATGTTCACTTTCTGGGTGATATGGTCAATAGAAGCCAAAACCTCAGCACTATGCAATGTGCCCTGGTAACAAACCTGCACATGCATTCCCCTAATCTCAAATAAAAATTAAAAATAAGCATTTTCTTAAACAAACAAAATGCAGCTACTGCTTCATGAGTTAACTGTTAAACAGTATGACATGTTCAAAATGGTAGGTGGTATATCATGTGAATCTTTTTATGATTATAGCCATAATACAAATTTCTTTTGTTAAAACAGCTATTAACTATTAGTACCTTATTCTTGAAAGGTTATTTTTGTCTCAGATAATTGAGATTCTGAAAAATGCAATAATTAAGTTTTGATTCTACAATTTAAGCTAGCACAGAATAAGGTCCAAGCTTCTGGGAAACTCCTGAATTCTTGATGTTGTAAAGCTGCAATTTCCAATATGGAAACACTATTGCATTTGACTACTGAGTCTTGAAACATGGCTCGTGTGACTGGGGAACTGCATTTAAAAATTTTATTTACTTTCAATTAAATTTAAGAATTGATACTGCATTTAGTAACTGTGAAATTTTAAAGAATGTGTGCAACAGGTTGGGTAACTGAAACTACTTCTTCAACTGTAAATTTTATGAAATATAGTATAGATAACATATTTCCAACAAAAATTTAATATCTGATTTGAGATGTACTCTAAGACGCAGTAGGTAATTTAAAATTTTGTCTGTGGCTTCCATTATATTTCTATTTTACGTCATTGCTACATAGGTTTAAAGATACATGACAAATCAAATATTATATGGACTTTACTCTTTTTATCCTTCTACTTCAAATCTAGGAAGCTGGCAGAGTATACGTGAAAGTTGAAAATTTCAGTTCTTGTATTTGTAGAATAGAGGAGTAGTAAGTCTTTCTTTGATGGGTGAAGACATGCCTTCAGGAACTATGACTTGGCATTACCTCAGCTATGCAGTGTTAAATTAACAACTAGCTCTCCACAAACCAAACCAAAACCCAAACCAAAAGCCAAACAATTAGTAGAGTTTGCCAATTTCCATGATGTAAATATTCCCACCAGGGCCAATTTTGAGTTGCCAACATGGTCACTAAACATGAAGTTCAGAAGAGATGCACATAATTGGTATTCCTGATGCCATGGAATCCAGCCTCAGTGTACCACTGGAATTCTTGGAGTTGCTAACATCTATATTTCTTGAACGATATGTGTGTAGGTATGAATAGTACATATGTACGTGGGGGCTGAAATAGATTAGCTTTAAGTTAAATTCTGCCCTATAGCAAAAGGTATTATAGGATTATTATTTCTAGGAAAGTAGGACATTTTATTTTCTTTAAGCCTTTGGAACCTGACTATAAAAATTCTGATTCTTTCCAAATTCCCCTTGAAAATATAGATCTATGGTTATATGAAGCCATGTTGTAAATTGTAAAATGAAACAGGTGAAGACATTTAATTTTGATAAAACAAAATGCATGACTGTAACTTAGAAATTTAATAGGCCAACTATATAACAAAGATTTGTGAATAGTGATTTCCTAGGGACATAATAAGGGCGTAGGAAGATTACCTTCAGAATTGATATAAATTCTGACATACTGGGAATTTTATACATGTAAAATATCTGTAAGAGGTCCAAATTTAGCTCTAAAGTTCGATAATTTTATGAGTTTTGTTAGCTAATATATGTTAAATCATTCTGTTTATTTAGAAATTCTTGTTTCTATAATAGCTCCTCTGCTTGGGCACCTTAATGTTATGCTTTTTGCTACACTTTTAAATTTAGTATAACGTCTTTTAAAGGCAGTATCTAAGAGGATTTAATTTAAAAGTATCTTTTGAATAAAGCAATTTCCCCTCTAAGGAAATCCTTTAAGAGAATATTCAAGCTTATTATTTTAGTATGGGTTTGTTTGTACTATTAAATGGATATGAATAAATGATTTTTTCACAGAGTTATATATTGGCTAGAATTTTACAGTGCCTGAGTTTGGATTCTATTCTGTCATATCTAATCACATGCATAAAATTTTACTGTTGGAAAAGACAGATTCTTCTATGTCTTTACTTTATTATAGAGCAAACTGAGACTCCAAAAGGGGACTGTTTTAAGTGTTATTTGGCTAGTCTTCACTAGTTTAGCCAAGACTAGATCTCTTGGTATTCCTTGTTTTGTAGAGACAGGGTCTCGCTTTGTTGCCCAGGCTGGAGTGCAGTGGCATAATCACAATTCACTTTAACCTCAGGCTCTTGGCTCAAACGATCCTCCTGCCTCAGCCTCCCAGGTAGCTAGGGCTACAGATACATGCCACCACCCTGAACTACTTTTAAAATTTTTGGTAGTGTTGGGGTCTTGATAATATTGCCCAAGCTGATCTCAAACTCCTGGCCTCAAGCTATCCTCCCACCTTGGCCTCTCGAGTCATTGGGGTTACAGGCATGAACCACCATGACTGGCCCATCCTTAGTATTCTTAGTTTGTACCATATAACTGCATAAATCTACTTGTCCATCCACATTTTGGGATTATTGATAGAAGATATTTTTGTTATACTCCACACTAGCTACATTGGACACATATTCTGTTTAGTCTTTAACTTTACAGTTTCATTAGTTCCCCTTAATGTTACGTACCAATCCTTGAACAAAAGTCTTGACTTTCTTATAGAAAATTTGAATATGGGTTATTCTGCCCTGGACTGGCATAATTTGCTAGTCTAGTAAGTAAAGCAGAGAAAGAGGTTTGAGACTTTCAACTCCTGTCTCAGAAAGAAAAACAGTAGGGCTAAAGCATAAACAGTTTAACATTTGCACCTTTCTCCACAGGAAAATACCACTACCTTTTGCTTAGTAACTGTTAACTTACAACTAGGTAAGTTCTGAAGAGTTGACAACTTGTTTTGGAATATAGTGATCTAGTATTTCAGAATTAAAAAATATGTTACATTTAAATTATGGAAAGTTTCCATCTGAAAATAACTAATTTAGAGAAAATCCATACTTATTCAATAACACCAATTCTTAATTACCATATGTTACATTCTGTGACTGACATTATGTCACCACAAAGAAAGGAACAAAGGTTTGATAATCATAGCATACTTAATAAGTTTACTGAAAACTGTATATCTCTTAAGATATACAAGTAATACAGTCTTGTACAGACCTCTGCAGCCAAGCAAAGCAGTTAGTCTTTGATGTGCTCATAATTATGAAATATTTAGGATGTCTTTAGGCAAAGATGCCTACAGGTAGGAAGGTTTAGATCAAAACTGGTATCATTACATAATAAAGGAGGAATGGTGAAGTGGAGCCAAACGTAGATTGGCAGGAATATGCCTAAGTCAAACAATTAATATAATGCATCCTGTCATGCACAGTATAGGAAGTTAAACAGTTGACCAGTTTCAGTTGTTTATAGAATTAAAAACTGTGTTTGTAGCTTCATTTTAGAAGAATTTTGCTGATATAGTAAGATATTTAAAGTATAAGAGCAAATCTTTACATTTGTCCATGTGTCACCTCTTAGATAGAATTTTTATATATGTTTACCATGGTACCATGATTTTCAATTTTTGAAGTATTTTTAGAGATACAGTCTTGTTCTGTGGCCAAGGCTAGACTGTAGTGGCCTGATCATAGCTCCTGGGCTCAAATGCTGTTCTCACCACAGCTTCTCAGGTAGCTAGGGTTATAGGTGTTTGCCACCATGGCCAACTAAATTTTTAATTTTTTGTACAGGTGAGGTCTCATTGTGGTATCTAGGCTGGTCTGAAACTCCCGGGCTCAAGCAATCCTCCTGCCTCAGCCTCTGCAAGTGCTGGGATTACATGTGTAAACCACTGCACCTAGGCTCATGACTTTAATGCCATTTTAGGAAAAACATGGAAAGTCAAACTTTTGAACAATTTTTAAAATGACTTGGTAATGTGGTGATGACATATACTCTGGTAACAATAAGGAAGATAAGTAATGACTCCAATCTTGTTAAATATATGCATAGAAGAAAGGGAATTAAATATACTAAAATAACTATTGTTTATCAGTTATCTCCAGGTATATGAGTGATCTTTATCATCTTTATTTTACATTCTTTATGTCACATTCTTTAAAGTTCTCCATTAAGCATGAATAAGCTTTTATATCAGAATTTTAAAATACATTTTTAAAAGGAGATGGCAACTTATAAATCTACAGCTTTTTTATAGCATAGTATCTGCAAGATCATATATGATAAATGTATTTGGAAATATAATGCATTTGGAAGGATTTCATAATATGCAAATTTGTAGACAGCCACATTAAGTACAGCTGGGATGTCTTTGAATAGGATTTCTTTTATATTTTTATTTCTCTGCATATGAGGATTATATAAAAGAGGTTGTTTCTCCATGTTTTTCTTTTTCTAAATAATATTCTTCAAATAAAAAGTTAACCAGGCATGGTGTTGCATGCCTATAGTCCTAGCTACATGGGAGGCTGAGGAAGGAAGATCGCTTGTGTCCCGGAGTTTGAGGCTGCAGTGAGCTAAGACTGCATCACTGCATTCTGGCCATGGCAATAAATCAAGACACTGTCTCTAAAAAATAATTACTATTCTTCAAATCTCACTGTAACAGATGAACTGCTAGCTGTCCCCAAATAGCTTTTGGTTTTATAGTAACTGGTGTTTTGCTGGGTGCATAATCACCCCACTAAAAATGCTGTCCAGACTTTCTTATGGTCAGTGTAGCCTTATGAACAGGTTCTGTCCAATGGGATATGCACAGAAGTGACATGTAACAACTCCTGGGTTGTGACCTGAACAAGAAAAGACTATGCGAGTCTTCTTTTTCCTCCTGCTGTAGGCTGGGATGCAAATTTTCAATGATGTACATGGAGGCTTTATCCTAGAGATGACAAAGTAACAGAATAGATAAGGCCTGGTAATCTAATACCAGCATGCCTTACCAGTCCTGGAAGACATCCCAGGATTGTTATACAAGAAGGAAAGAAAATTCTCTTCCTGAAGTTACTGGGTTTCATGGTCTCTTGTTTTACAGCAGCTTAGACTATTCTACTTTATAACTATTTGTACTATAGACAGATGTCAATCTGACTTCTCAGGCTTATGCTGGAAACAAGACAATATAAAAATATAGTCTTATTTAAGGGAAAACATTGTTGAATAGCCATCCCTACTACTTTACCCACACAAATTATTTATCAGATGTTATATTTGTTGAAGAATACTAAAACAAGAATTAAATTATGCTATGACTAAGAAGAACCAATAAAAATCTATATTTTATATGTGTTATATCTACCACTCAAGATGTTTATTACTAAAAATTATGTTTTAACTTTTAAAAGGTACTACTAATAGCTAACCTTCATTATACTTTAATATTTGCCTGACACTGTTCAAAGCATGAATTAACCAAATTAATCCATAATATTCCATAATATAGGTACTAACATTATCTCTTTTTAAAGATAAGGAAACTGAACTACAGAGAAGGCAAGTTATTTGCCCTAAGTCTCACAACTGGCAGTACAAAACTAGTATTCAAACTCAAAAAGTATGCCATCATAGCCCATATTTAGAATTTTGTCATCATAGAGCATTTTTTAAAGCCCCCACCCCAGCCATTTTTATAAAGCTTCTTTAAAAGTTTATTTCTAACATTTAATACAGCATAGCTTACAAACTAGTCAGAGAATAAGTGACTAGAGGTTAGGAATACTTACAATCAAGTAGCTTAAAAAGTATCATACAATTAAGATCAACAAAATATACACTGCCCTAATTTACATTATGAATATAGTATTAATAGCAATTCCAGTTTTCCATTTATAGTATTTTTATCTTTTTCAAAATGATTTTACATCTGTAATCTCATTCTCTGCATATCTGTCTTACCGTTTCTCATTTGTCATAGTACTAAGCAACATAACACAAATTTGCATATAGCACTAAAAAGCAAGCAATGGAGAAACATAAGGGAGAGAATGCTTTAAGTGTCTTACTGCTACTGTCAAATACTTATTAAGCTTAATTCTGTGTTTTATAGGCATAAAGTGTATATGCCATGTTATGTCATGTCATGTCAGAATTGATTACAACTTTTTACCTCACCAAGCTGTTCGAAAGTTAGCATGTTTGACTGGTATGCACCTTTATACAATTTATCCTGTATAAATGAACAGTACACTATAAATAAAACAAGGCTGGCTGAAGGAAGATAAACTAAAAAGCTAGAAATCCAAATATTATAAATTTATACTTTGTGTACATAATAGTATATGTAGTTTATTTCACATACTACATTTAAAAACAAATTACCTGAAAAATATTATAAATGGGCTTGTTGTTTATTGGTTATATGTTATTAGGATTCCTTTCTCTATCTTCATTCTAATTTTTCCAATGCATGACAGTTAAAATTCTCTTCTTTGTGCATCCTTTAGATTTCTCACGTTCTTTAATACATCACAGTGGTTTCCAGGTGCCCTGAATTAAAACTGACAATTATGCTTTAATGCACTCTTACTGTTTGCTACTAACCTCTCTAACTCTGCTAAACTCATATTATGGGCTGGATGTGTTTCACTCACATTCAAATGTAGGTCTTACCTCCCAGTACCTTAGAATTTGACTGTATTTGAAGACAAGTATGTAAAGAGTTAAATTAAAATGAGGTCATTATGGTGGGCCTTAATCTTACAGGACTGGTGTCCTTATAAGAAGAAGAAATTAGGAATGGTGTTGACAGCCCTTGAATTTCTGCTGGGTGCAGTTGTATGAATGAAGGTGTTATTTACTGAGATGGTAACATTAAAGACAGACGAAGTTTGAGGTCAGTTTAAGACATGATTGCTTTGAGATTTCAAGTGGAGATGTCAAGTAGGCAGTTGAATACACAGATACTAAGTTTTGGAGATATTAGCATGTATGTGGACATGGATAAAATTAACCAAGGAGAAAATATAGAGTATTAGTGAAAGGAATCCAAGGCCAATTTTGGAGGAATATATAGAGGCCCAACAGAGAAAGACAAACTAATAAAGGAAACTGAGAAGGAATAGTTAGAAAAGTAGTTAGGAAGCAACTCATGAAAGAATGATGTCACAGAAATCAAGAGGAAAACTTCAATAGGAAGGCAAGTAGTTAACAATATTTAACAACTGTTGAAAGGTAATGACATTTGAAGACTTAAAATTGCCTGCTGAATTTAATGCCATTGGAGGAGAATGGAGTCACTGTCACTTATGAAAACTGTTTTGGTGGAATAACTTGATAGCAGCCAGGTAGGAATGGATTGAGGATGAATGGAAAACAGACTTTAAGCTAGCAACCATCAAAAAGGTTCCCAAACACCTAGAGCTGTTCATTACTTCTAGTAACAGTACTAGGGTTGTACTCTTACTTCTCACTGTTGATTACTTTCCTTGGAAATTTATTCCACTCACATCCTATTATAAAGTGCTGATTCCCTGTTGTCTTAGGTTTTCAGATAATTGTGGGAATACCTGTCTTCCTATAATCTTGAATCAGTACACCTGAAAGTACACTGATCTCCTTTCTCCCAAAGGAGACATCGGTGATCTGCAATATGGTGATATATTTGATTCCCTCCTTTCCCTTATCTCTGAAGAAGATGCATGTGGGATTCTTTTTTTAAAACTATCTTTGATGTCCAAATCATGGCATTATTATGGGAGCCATTTTCTTAGAGGCTTATGTGACCCAGGCTTCTTGCTATAGTTGATTGGTACAACCTGGTCAGAATGCCACCCTGGACTACAGTCCTTCTCTGGAAATTTTGGAACTAGAACTGAGAAAGAGAATAATTTTTTTCCTCTGCATACCAAAATTGTATGTAATATGTAAAGTTTGGGTTTTACAGGTAGACATGCTGCCTGACTTAAAAGCTTGAAAAGAAAAAATATCTTTACAGAGAGAAAATACTGAAGCAAATCCAAAAAGCTTTCAAGTTTCTTGTTCCAGATTTTTTTTGAAACTTTTTAGATTTCAGGGGTACATTTGTAGGTTTATTATAAAGGTATATTGCATGATGCTGAGGTTAGAGTACAACTGAACCTGTTGCCCAGTGGGTAGTTTTTCAAACTTTGCTCCTCTCTCATCTTTCTCATTCTTATATTTCCCAGTGTCTATTTTTCCCATCCTTATGTACATGTGTGGCCAATGTTTAGCTCCATGTAAGAAAGAACATGCAGTACTTGGTTTTCTATTCCTTTGTTAATTTGCTTAGGATAATGGTTTCCAGCTGCACCCAAGAACTTCCAGACTTCAACTTTACATTTGACCAATTAGACCTAATAAACATCTACAGAATGCTCCATATGACAACTGAAGAATACACATTCTTATCTGCACACAGAACATACTCTAGGATTTACCACATGCTTGCCCATAAAGCAAGTCTCAATAAATTAAAAAAAAATTAAAATCATACCAAACAACACTCTTAGATCATAGTGCAATAAAAACAGAAAAAATATCAGAGGCATCTCAAACTACATGATTACATGGAAATTAAACAACTTACTTCTGAATGACTTTGGCATTAAGGCAGAAATCAAATAATTTCTTGATATCAGTGAAAACAAAGACACAACTTACTGAAATCTCTAGGTGCAGTAAACACAGTGTTAAGAGGAAAGTTTATAGTTAAACACCTACATCAAGAAGTTAGAGCTCAAAGTAACATTCTAACGTCACATATACAGGAACTGAAAAAAAAAAAAAACCAACCCTAGACTAACCCCAAAGATAGCAGAAGAAAAGAAATAATTTCAGAGCAAAACTGAACAAAATTGAGATGCAAAAATCCATACAACAGATGAATGAAACCAAAAGTTGGTTCTTTGAAAGAATAAACAGGATTGGTAGACTGCTGGCTTAGCTAGATCAACAATGAAAGAAAGAGAGATCCAAATATGCACAATCAGAAATGACAAAGATGACATTACAACTGATCCCACAAAAACATAAAAGATCCTTAGAGATTATGATGAACACTTCTATGCACACAAACTGGAAAATCTAGAGGAAACAGATAAAGTCCTGTCAACACACAACCTCCCAAGACTGAGCCAGGAAGAAATTAAAACCCTGAACAATAACAAATTCTGAAATCAAATAAGTAATTTTTAATGAGTCCAGCTATTTCTGTACAGTTACATTTCTACTCTTTGCTACGATTAGGTATCCTATGAGCCCAGTGACATATTCCCATTTTCAATTATTTTGAGATGGGTGTCTGTCAGTTATACTTATTCACATAACTCACAGGCCAAGTCCGATTTTCAACTTCTATCAGTGTGAAGTTGAGAGTTTAATCCCTTACATTTAAAGTATAGGTTTAGCACCCCAATCCAAAAATCCAAAATCCAAAATGCTCCAAAACCTGAACTTTTGTAAGTGCCAATACTAATGGCATAAGTGGAAATTCTACATTTGACCTTCTGTGATAGGTGGCAATAAAAATGCACACACATACAATTTATTAAATGTTCCCAAAGGAAGAAATACCTTTCCCCAACCCTCTCAGTTGTCATATCTTTTCCAGACACAGCTAGATGCCCTCACCCCAAAGATTAATGAAATGGCACATGTGCAAGCCAGGCGTGCCAATGTCAGGTTCCTTATGATGCCCTGCATGAGGCCAAGACCTGTGTGTATTACTCACTGTCATTGTGTATATTCTCTGCTCTTTGAAATGTCCAAACAGCCTATATCAAATAATAGTGTGGTTAACAGTGATAAGAAAGAGAGGAAGCATTTATTGCACAGAAAGTCAAGCTTTTTGAGAAACAGGACAGTGGTATAAGTGTAAAATATCTTATACAGCAGGAGAGTGTTGGAATGACCACCATAAATGACTTGTACAAACAGGAGGACAAACTATTGTTTTATGGTAAAAGTGATGTGAGTTAATGAAAAATAGAAAAACAATACATGCCATAAAGGTAAAAATGAAGATTCTGATTACATATTGAAAGAGTGGATCCGAGGAGGATCCAAGATGGCTGATTAGGAGCAGCTCAGGATTGCAGCTCCCAGTGAAAGTGCAGAGGGTGAGTGGACACTGCATTTCCAGATGGATTTTTATTGCCCACAGACCAGGAGATTCCCAGGTGGAGGAGCCCCACGGGTCGTCAGCACGGCTGGTTTGGCTGGCGCGGCTGCTTTGCAAGTGCCCCGGCATGGCTGTTCTCTGTACAAAATACAACGTTCTGCATGCCGTTTTAGCTGGCAACTGGAGCTCCGGGAAGGCAGAGTCACCCATTCATCTGATTAAAAAGGGGACTGAAATAGGGAGCCAGGCCAGGAGATTCCCGGGCAAAAAAACACCATGAATCTCAGCGCCGCTGTTTCAGCCAGTGCAGTGTGTCACTGCATGGGAAATCGTACAGATCACGACACCTTTTCAACAGGCAACTGGAACACCTGGGAGAGAGTCTACCATTCAACTAAAAAAAAAAAAAAAAAAGGCTCTGAGGCCGGGAGCAAGGTGATCAGATTCAGCTGGTCCCACCCCCACGAAAAAAACAGCAACTGGAAACGCTCTGGGTTGAGAGTTTCACAACAAGCACAGCTGAACCAGGGAAGGTCCAGCTCTGTGGGGGAGGGGCATCCACCATTATCGAGGCATTCCACCTCCGCCATTGCTGAGGCAGCCCGTCATTGCCGAGGCAACCCACGATTACAGAGAGAGTCTGCCAATACAGAGGTGGGCCGGCTTTGCCAAGGCAGTTCTAACTACACGCGTATAAACAGGATGGCAGGGAAGTTCACATGGCAGCTGGGTGGAGGCCACAGCAGCTCAGCAAAGCCTCTGCAGGCAGACAGTGACTAGGCTGCCTCCTTGCTGGGCAGGGCAGCCCTGATAAAAAGGCAGCAGCATAACAGAAACTCATAAATAAAGCCATAACTCCCCGGGACAGAGCACCTTGGGTAAAAAAAAGGGGGGATTTATGAGTTCTGCTGCAACAGAGTTAAACGTACCTGCCCAGAGGCTCTAAATGAACCACAGAGATCACAGCTTAGCACTTGAGCTCCTATAAAGGACAGACTGTCTCCTCAAGCAGCTCCCTGACCCCCGTATATCCAAAGAGACACCTCATAAAGGAGAGCTGAGACTGACATCTGGCGGGTATCCTTCTGGGACAAAGATAGCAGAAGAAGAAACTGCCAGCAACCCTTACTGTTCTGTAGTCACTGCAGGAGATCCCCAGGCAGGCAGAGCCTGGAGTGGACCTCAGCAGTCCGACAGCCGAGGGCCGGACTGGTGGAAGGAAAACTAAGAAACAGAAGGAAATAACTTCATCATCAACAAACTAGACGTCCACTCAGAAACCCAATCAGAAAGTCAACAACTTCAAAGACGACAGGTGGATACATCCACAAAGATGGGAAGAAACCAGTGCAAAAAGGATGAAAGCTCTCAAAACCAGAACGCCTCACCTCCTACAAGGGATCACAACTCCTCACCAGCAAGGGAACAAGGCTGGATGGAGAACCACTGTGATGAATTGACAGAATCAGGCTTCAGAAGGTGGGTAATAAGAAACTTCTGTGAGCTAAAAGAACATATTCTAACCCAATGCAAAGAAACTAAGAACCTTGAAAAAAGATTTGATGAAATGCTAATGAGAATGGACAACTTAGAGAGGAATATAAGTGAATTGATGAAGCTGAAAAACACAACATGAGAACTTTGCGAAGCATGCACATGTTTCAACAGCCGAATTGACCAAGCAAAAGAAAGGACATCAGAAGTCGAAGATCAACTCAATGAAATAAAACGAGAGTCAAGATTAGAGAAAAAAGGGTAAAAAGGAATGATCAAAGTCTCCAAGAAATATGGGACAATGTGAAAAGACCTACATTTGATAAGCACACATGAATGTGACGGAGATAATGAATCCAAGCTGGAAAATACTCTTCAGGGTATCATCCAGGAAAACTTCTCCAACCTAGCAAGGCAGGCCAATATTCAAGTCCAGGAAATACAGAGAACATCACAAAGATATTCCTCAAGAAGACCAACCCCAAGGCACATAATCGTCAGATTCACCAGGGTTGAAACGAAGGAGAAAATGCTAAGGGCAGCCAGAGAGAAAGGTCGGGTTACCCACAAAGGGAAACATATCAGACTCACAGCAGATCTCTCAGCAGAAACCCTATAAGCCAGAAGAGAGTGGAGGCCAATATTCAACATCCTTAAAGAAAAGAACTTTCAACCCAGAATTTCATATCCAGCCAAACTAAGCTTCATAAGTGAAGGAAAAATAAAATCCTGTGTGAACAAGGAAGTACTAAGAGATTTCATCACCACCAGGCCTGCTTTATAAGAGGTCCTGCAAGAGACACTAAACATAGAAAGAAACAACCAGTACCAGCCACTCCAAAAACATACCAAATGTTAAAGAGCATCAAGACAATGAAGAAACTGCATCAACTAACAGGCAAAACAGCCAGCTAGCATCAAAATGGCAGGATCAAATTCACACATAACAGTATTAACCCTAAATGTAAATGGGCTAAATGCCCCAATCAAAAGACACAGACTGGCAAATTGGATAAAACGTCAAAACCCATCGGTATGCTGTATTCAGGAGCCCATCTAACATGCAAGGATACACAAAGGCTCAAAATAAAGGGATGGAGGAAGATTTACCAAGAAAATGGAGAGCAAAAAAAAAGCAAGAGTTGCGATTCTCATCTCAGATAAAATAGACTTTAAACCAACAAAGATCAAAAGAGACAAAGAAGGACATTACATAATGGTAAAAGGATCAATGCAACAAGAAGAGCTAATGATCCTAAATATATATGCACCCGATACAGGAGAACCCAGATACATAAAGCAAGTTCTTAATGACTGACAAAGAGACTTAGACTCCCACACAATAATAGTGGGAGACTTAAAAACCCCATTGTCAATACTAGACAGATCAACCAGACAGAAAATTAACAAGGATATCCAGGACTTGAACTCAGACCTGGAACAAGCAAACCTAATAGACATTTACAGAACTCTCCACCCCAAATCCACAGAATACACATTCTTCTCAGCACCACATTGCACTAACTCTAAAACTGACCACATAATTGGAAGCAACTCACTCCTCAGCAAATGCAAAAGACTGGAAATCATAACAAACAGTCTGTCAGACCACAGTGCAATGAAGTTGGTACTCAGAATTCAGAAACTAACTCAGAACTGCACAGCTTCATGGAAACTGAACAACTGGCTTTTGAATGCTGACTGGATAAACAATGAAATGAAGGCAGAAATAAAGATGTTCTTTGAAACCAATGAAAAAGACGAAACAACATACCAGAATCTCTGGGACACATTTAAAGGAGTCTCTAGAGGAAAATATATAGCAATAAATTCCCACATGTAAAGCAAGGAGAGATCTAAAACTGACACCCTATCATCAAAATTGAAAGAGCTAGAGGAGCAGGATCAAAAAAACTCAAAACCTAGCAGAAGACAAGAACTCACTAAGATCAGAGCAGAACTGAAGGAGAAAGAGACACAAAAAACCCTTCAAAAAAATCAATAAATCCAGGAGCTGGTTTTTGAAAAGATCAACAAAATAGACTACTAGGCAGATTAATAAAAAAGAAAAGAGAGAATGATTAAACAGGTGCAATAAAAAACGATAAAGGGGATATCACCACAGATTCCACAGAAATTCAAACCATCATCAGAGATTATTAAAAACAATTCTATGCACATAAACCAGTAAAGCTGAAGAAATGGATAAATTCCTGGACACGTGCACCCTCCCAAGCCTAAACCAGGAAGAAGTCGAAACCCTGAATAGACCAATAACAAGGTCTGAAGTTGAGGCAGGAATTAAGAGCCTACTACCCTAAAAAAGCCCAGGTCCAGATGGGTTCACAGTCGAATTCTATCAGACTTACAAAGAGGAGCTGGTACCATTCCTTCGGAAACTATTCCAAATAATCCAAAAAGAGGGAATCCTTCCCAAATCATTTTATGAGACCAACATCATCCTGGTACCAAAACCTGGCAGACACTCAGCAAGAAAAGAAAACTTGAGGCTGATATCCATGATGAACATAGAAGCAAAAATATTTAATAAAATACTGGCAAGCCAATTGCAACAGAATATCAAAAAGCTTATCCACCATGATCAAGTAGGATTCATCCCGGGGATGCAAGGCTGGTTCAACATACGCAAGTCTATAAATGTAATTCACCACATAAACAGAACCATAGACAAAAACCATATGATTATCTCAATAGATGCAGAGAAGGCCTATGACAAAATTCAACAGCGCTTTATGCTAAAAACCATCAATAAACTAGATATTGATGGAACATATCTCAAAATAATGAAAGCTATTTACAACAAACCAACAGCCAATATCATAGTGAATGGGCAAAAACTAAAAGCATTCCCTTTGAAATCTGGCAGCAGACAAGGATGCCCTCTCTCACCACTCCTATTCAATATAGTACTGGAAGTTTTAGCCAGAGCAATCAGGCAAGAAAAAGAAATAAAGGGTATTCAAATAGGAAAGGAGGAAGTCAAATTGTGTCTATTTGCAGACGACATGATTCTATATCTAGAAGACCCCATCGTCTTAGCCCAAAATCTCCTGAAACTGCTAAGCAACTTCAGCAAAGTCTCAGGATACAAAATCAATGTGCAAAAATCACAAGCATTCTTATACACCAATAACAGACTTAAAGAGAGCCAAATCAAGAATGAACTGCCATTCACAATTACTACAAAGAGAATAAAATACCTAGGAATACAACTCACAAGGAATGTAAAGGACCTCTTCAAGGAGAACTACAAGCCACTGCTCAACGAAATAAGAGAGGACACAAACAGATGGAGAAACATTCAATGTTCATGGTTAGGAAGAATCAATATTGTGAAAATGGCCATACTGCCCAAAGTAATTTACAGATTCAATGCTATCCCCATCAAGCTACCAATGACCTTCTTCACAGAACTGGAAAAAACCACCTTAAACTTCATATGGAACCAAAAGAGAGCCCACATAGCCAAGTCAATTCTAAGCAAAAAAACAAACAAAAAAAAAAAAAACAAAACAAAACAAAGCAGGAGGCATCACCATACCAGACTTCAAACTATACTACAAGGCTACAGTAATCAAAACAGCATGGTACTGGTACCAAAACAGAGATATAGACCAATGGAATAGAATAGAGGCCTTGGAGGCAACACAACATATCTGCAACCATCCGATCTTTGACAAACCTGACAAAAACAAGCAATGGGGAAAGATTCCCTGTTTAATAAATGGTGTTGGGAAAACTGGCTAGCCATGTGCAGAAAGCAGAAACTGGACCCCTTCCTGACACCTTACACTAAAATTAACTCCAGATGGATTAAAGACTTAAACATAAGACCTAACACCATAAAAACCCTGGAAGAAAATCTAGGCAAAACCATTCAGGACATAGACGTAGGCAAGGACTTCATGTCCAAAACACCAAAAGCATTGGCAACAAAAGCCAAAATAGACAAATGGGACCTATCAAACTCCACAGCTTCTGCACAGGAAAAGAAACAGTCATTAGAGTGAACTGGCAACCAACAGAATGGGAAAAAATTTTTGCAGTCTACCCATCTGACAAAGGGCTGATATCCAGAATTTACAAAGAACTAAAACAGATTTATAAGAAAAAAACAAGCCATTCAAAAGTGGGGCAAAAGATATGAACAGACACTTTACAAAAGAAGACATACAGGAGGCCAAAAAGCATATGAAAAAATGCTCATCATCACTGGTCATTAGAGAAATGCAAATCAAAACTACATTGAGATACCATCTCACGCTAGTTAGAATGGCGATCATTAAAAAATCTGGAGACAACAGATGCTGGAGAGGACTGGAGAAATAGGAACACTTTTACACTGTTGGTGGGAGTGTAAATTAGTTCAACTATTTTGGAAGACAGTGTGGCGATTCCTCAAGGACCTAGAAATAGAAATTCCATTTGACCCAGCAATCCCATACCTGGTATATATCCAAATTATTATAGATCGTTCTACTATAAGGACACATGCACATGAATGTTCATTGCAGCACTGTTTACAATAGCAAAGACCTGGAACCAACCCAAATGCCCACCAATGATAGACTGGACAGGGAAAAGGTGACACATATACACCATGAAATGTTATGCAGACATACAAAATGATGAGTTTGTGTCCTTTGTAAGGACATGGATGAACCTGGAAATCATCATTCTCAGCAAACTGACACAAGAACAGAAAATCAAACACTGCATGTTCTCACTCATAGGTGGATGTTGAACAATGAGAACACATGGACACAGGGAGGGGAGCACTACACACTGGGGTCTGTCAGGCAGAAATAGGGGTGGGACAGCGGGGGGTGGGGAGCTGGGGAGAGAGAGCATGGAGAGAAATGCCAGATATAGGTGAAGGGGAGGAAGGCCGCAAATCACACTGCCATATGTGTACCTATGCAACAATCTTCCATGTTCTTCACATGTATCCCAAAACTGAAAATACAATAAAAACAATTTAAAAAGAAAGAAAGAGTGGATCTATAAGTATTGCAGTGAACACACACCACTTAATGGTATACTGATGATTAAACAAGCAAAGATCATGATGAACTAAAAATTAAAGGAACTGTGGATAGTCAGTAAGCTAGTTAGAGAAATGTAAGAAAAGATACGGCATTAAATTTTTATTATTACTTTGAAATATTTTGGGCACATAATAGTTGTACATATTTATGGGTATATGTGATGTTTGATACAGGCATAAAATGTGGGATAAATCAGGATAACTGAGGTACCCATGACACCATAAGGATTTACTATTTTTTTGTGATAGAAACATTCCATTTTACTCTCTTAGTTGCTTTAAAAACTTGTGGTGATAAAGCATCTGCTGATTATAAAGTAGTAAACAGATTCACTGACCAGTTCACTAAGGTCATCACAAATAAAAATCTGACATAAAAATAGGTCTATAATATTGATGAACATCACTGGTTTTGGTGTTACTGCCCCAGATGAGACAGCCCCTATATGAATTAAGGATACCAATGACAGAAGAACTCTGCTGAGATGTGTTAATGTAGCAGGCATGCATAATTATAAACTTGGTATGATAGGCAAAAGCTGGAATCCTTGTTATTTTCCAGGAGTGAATTTCTCACCAGTCTATTATTATAACAAAAAGGCATGGATCACCAGAGACATCTTTCCTGGTTGGTTTCACAAACATTCTGTACCAGTGGCTTGTGCTCACTGCAGGGAAGCTGGCCTGGGTGATGACTGCAAGATTTTGTTATTCCTTGATAACTTCTGCTCATCTTACAGCTGACGTTCTCATAAAAAATATTTATGCTATGTACTTTCCCCCAAGTGTGACTTCATTAATTCAGCCATGTGACCAGGATGGTCAATGAAGAGTAAATATAAAAACACTTTCTTAAAGAGCATGGTATCAGCAGTGAGCAGAGGTATGGGTGCAGAAGGTTTTCAAAAGGATGTTTAGCATGAAGGATGCCATATAGGCTGTTGCCAACACTTTGAACACATGACTAAAGACACAGTTGTGCATGCCTGTCACAATCTCTGGCATGTAATTATGTTCACTGATGATGACAAACAAGGTTTAACGTTGTAGGATACTGTATGTCAAGTGAGAGAAAAATGACCTCCATATATGTATAACAAATACACCTTCAGAGTCCATCAGTAAGCTGGAAGAGGTAGATATTGAAGAGGTTTTTAGTATCAATAATGAGCCTCCAGTTGTTCATTCATTGAACAATGATGAGATAGCCAAAATGAGTAATCAAGGTGATTGTGATAACAGTAATGAAACTGTTAACACTGCAGAAAAAGTGCCTGCGAGTGGCATTGTGAAAATGTGCGGTGGGCTTATTGAAAGACTAGAGCAGCATGTGCTTGTAACAGAACAAGAAATCATGTCAGTTTATAAAACCAAAAAGAAATTTCTAAGACAAAAACTTTAGTTATGAGGCAGATAACTCTAAAGGAACCACTTTAAAATGCCATTGAACAGAATTCCTTCTTATCCCTAGAGAACCCACTTCCAAACTATTTAAGTGCTGCTGATGTTTTTTCTCAGAAAAATAAAATGCCCTATGCAGTAATCTTTTACTCAAAACATAGCATCGTAGGCAGAGGCAGAAAGCTTGCCACTGTTTCACAGCTGATACAGGTATTCTGATGATTCTACTGTATTACTTAGTTATCCTGAACACATTTGTTTTTTACTGTATTAATGGTATGTCATATTTTTACTTTTAGGTACTTATGAATGGATAAGTGTAAGAAACTGACTGCTTATTGGTAGCATATAAGTTTAGTCAGGAATGATGGTGATAACAATCACAGATTGTCCACATGGGTGGCTGAGACAGTGACACCTTTGCATTCTAATGGTTCAATGTAGACAGCTTTGTTGCATGCACAAAATTATCAAAAGTATTATATAAAATTGCCTTCAGGCTATGTGTATAGGTGTATATGAAATCTAATTGAATTTTGGGTTTAGGCCTGGGTACCATACTCAAGATACCTCTGTATATACCTACAAATATTCCAAAATTGAAAAAACCCCACCAAACCAACCCAAATCCAAAACACTTATGGTCACAAGCATTTCAGACTGTGGACACTTAACTTGTAATTACTGACAGAGAAGGACTTACATTTTAGAGCTATGTTTTTTAAAAAATACAGCCTTTTTGTTACTCATTTCCTCCATTGCTGCCTCCTTTTGTTTTTTAGTTGTGACATGTTTTGATTCCCTTCTTATTTCCTTTTGTACATATTCTATAGTTATTTTCTTTGTGGTTATCATGGGAATTACATATAACATTCTAAAGTTACAACAATATAATTTAAATTGATATCAAGTTAACTTCAATTGTATACAAAAACTCTTATACAGCATTGTCACTGTCCCCCTACTTTGTTAGTGATGTCACAAATTACATCTTTATATACTGTGTACCTACTAAAGAGCTTTGTAATTATTTTTATGCCTTTGTGTTTTAATTCAGGTTGCTAATAAGAAGTAGAGTTATAAACTATATCATACTGGTGTTTATGTTTGACTGTTCAGTCTTGCTGGACATAAAATTCTTGGTTAATTGTTATTTTTCTTCTAGCACTTTAATTATACCTCTGGCCTCCCAAGCTTCTGCTGATAAGTCAGACTCCCTTATTATATGAGAATCCCTTGTATATGATGAGTTTCTTCTCTCTTGTGGCTTGCAGATTCTCTTTCAACAATTTGATTATAATGTGTTCTTTGGGTTGATTCTACTTGAAGTTCATTGAGCATCTTGAATTTGTGGATCCATGCATTTCCTCAAATTTGGAGGGTTCTGGTCATTATTTCTTCACATAATCTTTCTGATCCTTTCTCTCCACCCCTTCTGGGACTCCCATAATGTATATACTGGTATATTTGATGATGTCCTATAAATCTCATAGGTTTAGTTCACTTTTCTTAATTCTTCTTGGTTCTTAGTATTGATAATTTCAAATACTGTACCATAAAGTTGGCCAATTTTTTTCTTCTGCTTACTCAAACCTGCAGTTGAACTTCTCTAGTAAATTTTTAAATCTAGTTATTGGACTTTTCAATTGCTTCAGAATTGGGTTCCTTTTTATAATTTCTCTTTGTTGATATTCTCATTCTGTTCTTTTGTTTTTTTTTTTGATATTCTTTAGCTCTTTGTATGGTCTCCTTTGGCTCTTTAAACATATTTAAGGCAGTTGTTTTAAAGGCTGCCTAGTTAGTAAGATGTCTGTGCTTTCTCAGGGTTGGTTTCTACTAATTAATTTTGTTCCTTTGAATGGACCACGTTTTCCCGTTTCTTTGTATGCCTTGTGGGGTGAGCGTGTGTGTGAAACTGGGCATTTGAAAAAGCCATCTCTCCCAGTCTTTGCAGGCTAGCTGTGTGCTGGGACAGTCCCACTAATTAGCGAGGTTTGCTCTAAACCTAAGAATTGGCCTGAGGTAAAAGCTTATGGTCTTCTCAGGTCTTTTCTGAAATGTATGTTGACTGGCCCTGTGTGTGGCTTTCTCAATTCCCCTGCATACATGGTTGATTTTGAATGTGTTAGTTTCTATAAGAAAATAGCCTGTTGCATGGCAACAGTGATGTCATCTTGAAGCAAAACTACCATGATAACGGATGTTTGACTCCTACATACCAAGGTGTTCTATGGCAAGTTCTTTAGACGATGCCTGTAGCATTGATAATACCTAATAAATATGTTTTATCTAGCCTCTACAGTGGTCACGACTTTTGCCAATATAACCCCTTATGAAGATGCTTATTTATTATTTCCAGTTTTGGCAAGAAAGTCTGAGACATTACCAGCTGCACATGTCTTTACCTCTGATTTTTTATGTAACTGTGGGGTAACAAGGACAAAGAGCTTCCTATTCTAAAATTTTGCTGAATGTCCCTCAGAGTGTGGAACTGAAAGAAGGAAGAGGTTGAGGGAAGAGGAATTTTCTAGGTATGGTAGTCTCCCTTTATCCATGGGGTATATGTTCAAAGACCTCCAGTGGATGCTTGAAATAGCAGATATTACCGAATCAGATGGCTGTCAGTTGGAACACTTTTCTGTTTGTGTCTTTCACCTGCAAATTTAATGACTTTTCCATCATAACGAAGCACTTATCACACGCAACTTTTGCAGTTTGAGGCGCAACAGCACAACTTGCAAATTTCTGTTTCCTTCTTCACAATTTCATGAATGGAAGATTCATATGTACCATAGATATTAGCAAGCTCAGCATATGATTTCTATCCTTATTAAGTTGAGAACTTTCACCTTTTTACTCATTGAGAGGGTCATAAAGTACATCTTTTTGGTATATTTGAATTGCCAGCATCACTACTCTTGCGCCTTGGAGTCATTATTAAGTAAAATACAGCTTGCTTAAATACGAGCACTGCTACACCATTACAGTCCATCTGATAATCAAGATGGCTGCTAAGTGACTTACGGGCAGGTAGCATATACAGTGTAGGTACACTGGACAAAGGCATTCACATCCTGGACAAGATAAAATAGGACAGTGTGAGATTTTGTCACACTACCTCACAGTACACATTTTAAAACTTATGAATTATTTATTTCTGGAATTTTGCATATATTTTTGGAATGTGGCTGACTGCAGGTAATTGAAACCACAGAAAGGAAATTAGCAGATAAGGGGGGGACTACTATAGTGACAGTATAAATGTCTGAATTCTTTACCTCTATGAATGATTATTGTTATTTAAATAGCTAGAACCATCATGCTAAACCTGTTAGCAAGGATAAAGATTTACAGCTGTGCAATTAAGCTATAAGTTTCCCCAAGTGAATTCTAAAAAATTTAAGTTTTATGAATTTATAAATTCATAAATAAGTTTTATAATTTATAATAAAGTTATTTATAATTTATAATAAATAACTTTATTATAAATTAAGTTTTATGAATTTATGACTATTGCCTGGAATGAGGAGAAAGATGAGGGTTGTATGGTCACAATTTTTGGATATGTTGAGATAAACAAATAGTTAACTTTGTAATTTCTGAGAATATTTAATATACACCAAAAAATTTTAAAGAAATTAGTTTGTCTTAATATATCCTTCAAGTATTTAGCCATACATATTTTATTTTATTTTATTTTACTGAGTATTTTATGGCACAACTGTATTAAGGAGTCAGACCTGGGGACTAAATCCATAGCAAACTGATTAGAATTGCTATAGAGCACTGGCTCTCAATTTTTTGCAATTTATGGAGCATTTCCACTGTCACACCTTATTTCATTGCCTATACAAAAAAGATCTCTCCACAAGTTTATAGCATTAAAAGCCTACATCAAAAAGTTAGATCTCAAATTAACAATCTAACACCACACCTAGAAGAACTAGAAAACCAAGAATAAACCAAACCCAAAGATAGCAAAAGAAAATAACTAATATCAGAGCAGAAAAAAATGAACTTGAGATCCAAAATCCCATACAAAGAATGAACAAAATCACAAGTCTATACCTTGAAAGGATAAACAGGAATGACAGACAAGTTGGATGACAAAGGAAAAAGGATGATTAAATAAGCACCATCAGAAATGACAAAGGTAACACTATCAATGATTCCACAGATATACAAAAGATCCTCAGAAAATAATACAAACACCTCAAGCACACGAGCTAGATAAGGTAGAGCAAATAGATAAATTCCTGGAAGCACACGATCTCCCAAGACTGAGCCAGAAAGAAAGTGAAACCCTGAACAGAACAGTATCAACAAGTTATGAAATTGAATCAATAATAAAAAGGCTACCAATCAAAAAAGCATTGGCCCAGATGGATTCCCAGCTGAATTAAACCAGATGTACAAAGAAGAACTTGTACCCGTCCTACTGAAATTATTCCAGAAATCAGGTAGGAGGAAACTCCTTCATAACTCATTCTATGAAGCCAGAACAACCACCCTGATACCAAAACCTGGCAAAGACACAATGAAAAAAGAAAACCACAGGCCAATATGCCTGATGAATGAACATACATGCAAAAATCCTCAACCAAATATGTCGAATCCAGCAGCAAATCAAAAAGTTAATTCACCATGATCAAGCAGGTTTTTATCCCTGGGATGAAGGGTTGGTTCAACATACACAAATCAATAAGCATGATTCACCAATGGAACAGAATTAAAGACAAAAACCATATGATCATCTCAATAGACATGGAAAAAGCCTCTGATAAAATCCAACATCTTTCTTGATACAAAACCCTCAACCAACTAGGGATAGAAGGAACAGACCTCAAAATAATAAGAACCATCTATGACAAACCCACAGCCAACATCATACTGAATGGGCAAAAACTGGAAGCATTGCCCTTAAGAACAAGAATAAAACAAAGATGCCTACACTCATCATTCCCGTTCAAAAAAGTACTGGATGTCTTAGCCAAAAAAAAAAAAAAAAAATCAGAAGAGAAAGAAATAAAAGGCATCCAAATAGGAAAAGAGGAAGTCAAATTATCTCTCATCGCTGATGATATGATTCTGTATCTAAAAAACCCTAAAGACTTCACCAGAAGACTCCTTGACCTGATAAATGACTTCTGTAAAGTTTCAGATTCAATATCAACATACAACATTCGTTTCAACCAGTAACATTCAAGCCGAGAGCCAAGTCAAGAACATAATCCCACTTAAAATAGCCACATGCAAACAAAATACGTAGGAATACACCTAACCATGGAAGTGAACGCACTACAAAATACTGCTGAAAGACATCACAGATGACACAAACAAATGGAAAAACTTCCACGTGCATGGATTGGAAGAATCAATATCATTAAAATGTCCATACTGCCCAAAGCAATCTACAGATTCAACTCTGTCTCTATCAAACTACCAAGGTCAATTTTCATTCAAATAGCACAAAAACTATTCTACAATTCATATGGAACCAAAAAAGAGCCCAGATGGCCGAAGCAATCCTAAGCATAAAGAACAAAGTTGGAGGCATCACATTACTCAACTTCAAACTATACTACAAGTCTGCAGTAACCAAAACAGCATGGTACTGGTACAAAAACAGACACAGAGACCAATGTAACAAAATAAGAGAACTCTGAAATAAAGCCATACACCTACAAGCATCTGATCTTTGACAGTCAAGAAAAGAAGTTGGGAAAGGACTCTCTATCCAATAAATGGTACTAGAGTAGCTTGCTAGCCATATGTGGAAGAATGAAATTAGATCCCTACCTTTCACCATATACAAAAATTAACTTAAGATTAATTAAATAATTAAATGTATGATCTCATACCATATAGGAATCTTAGAGAAAACCTAGGAAATATCCTTCTGGACATTGGCCTTGGTAAAAAATTTATAATTAAGTCCTGAAAAATAAATGCAATAATAACAAAGATTGAGAAGTGGGGCCTAATTAAACCAAAAAGCTTCTGCACAGCAAAAGAAACTATCAACAAAGTAAGCTGACAACCTACAGAATGGGAGAAAATATTTGCAAACTATGCTATGCATTCAACAAAGGACTAATAAGTAGAATCTAAGAACTTAAAATCAACAAGATAAAAACAAGCCAATTAAAAAGCATGCAAATGATGTTAACAGCCATTTCTCAAAACCAGACATACAAGCAGCCAACAAACATGAAAAAATGCTCAATATCACTAATCAAAGAAAAGCAAATCAAAATCACAATGAGATACCATCTCATACTAGTCAGAATGGCTTTTGTTAAAAAGTCACAAAGTAACATATGCTTTGAGGTTGTGGAGAAAAGGGAATGCTTATACACTGCTGTTGGGAATGTAAATTAATTCAGCCACTGTGGAAAACAGTGGAGACTTCTCAAAAACTCAGAACTATCATTCAACCCTTTGATCCTATTTCTGAGTATATACCCAAAGGAAAATAAATTGTTCTGCCAAAGAGACACATGCACTTATATGTTCATCACAGCACTACTCACAATAGCAAAGACATGAAATCAACCTAGGAACCCATCAGTGATGGATTGAATAAAGAAAATGTAGTACATATATACCATGCAAAACTATACAGCCATAAAAAAGACTAAAATCATATCCTTTGCAGCAACATGGATATAGCTGGAAGCCAGTATTGTAAGTGAATTAACTCAGGAACAGAACACCAAATACCACATATTCTTACATGTAAGTGGGAGTGAAGCATTAAGTACACATGGACATAAAGATAGGAATAATAAATGCTGAGAACCAATAGAAGCGAGAGGAGGAAGGGCTGAAAAACTACTTGTTGGGTACTACTGCTTACTACCTGGGTGATGGGGATTATTCATACCCCAAATCTTAGCATTATGAAATATGCACATATGCCCCTGAATTTAAAATAAAAGTTGAAAATATTTAAAAAGCTTCTGAAAAAATTCACCAATAGAGTAGTTTCTCCTATAGAGAAACAAGTTGGGAGGAACAAATAAGGTAACGTTTATTACAGTACTTAACATAGGACACTTCATTAGTATAAACTTTTAAAATTAAACTTTCAAAGATAATTATATAATATGCAGTTGTAAGAAATAAAGATCCCATGTCTCTTTACTCAGTTTCATCCAATGATAATATTTTACTAAAATATAATACAATGTTCCAACCAAAATATTCACATTAAAACAGTGAAGATTAATGTAAAATTTTTAAGTTGTAAGAAGTGTTACATATGCCATATATAAATAACTGAATCATAAAGTACTATTACATATTCAAATGTATGCTTTCTAGAATGTTTGACATTTGGGAAATAAGTCAAAATAATCTAGATATCAAAACTAGACAGAGATATTGAAATGAAACCATTTATAGATTGATCCCTCATGAACGTAAATGCCAAAATTTAAAAATAATAAATGAAATCCAGCAATATGTAAAAATATATCATCACAATTAAGAAGTATTTATTCTGGAATGCAAGGTTTGCCATTTGAAAATCAATGCAATTCACTATATTAATAGAACAAAGGAGAAAGATCATATGATGATCTTGATAGGCAAAGAAAAAGTATTGATAAAATTCAATACCTATTCATGATAGAAACTCTTAGCAAGTTACTTATTGAAAGGAACTTTGTTAATATGACTAGAAGGTTTATTAAAAATCTGGAGAAAACTTTACACTAACTGGTAAATTAATGAAAGCTTTCCGTACACATCTAAGCTACATAGTAAAAAAAGAAAAAAAATAAATAAAAAGCTTTCCCTAAGAATCAAGAAATAGAAAATAATGCCTGTCACAACTTCTACTTATCATTACACTAGAGGTTCTAGTCAGTGCAGTAATAAGGAAAGAGAAGTAAAAGGCCCAAGAACTAGAAAGGAAGGAATTAAAATGTCCTTATTTGCAGATTTGGATGTTTATCCCCTCCAAATCTCATATTGAAATGTAATCCCCCATGCTGGAGGTGGGGCCTAGTGGGATGCATTTGGGTCATGGAGGCAGTTCCCTCTTAAATGCCTTGGTGCCCCTCCCCATGGTAAGAAGTGAGTTCTTGCTCTGTGAGTTCACATGGGAGCTAGTTTTCAAAGGAGGCTGCATCTTCCTTGTCTCTCTCTTTCTCCCTCTCTTACCATGTGATCTGGCAGCTCCCCCTTTACCTTCTGTCATGATTTGAAGCTTCCTGAGGCCTCACCAGGTGCAGAAGCCAGCACCAAACTTCTCATATAGCCTGAAGAACCTCGAGCCAAAATAAACCATTTTTCTTTATAAATTGCTCAGTCTCAGGTATTCCTTTATAGCAATGCAAAGAGACTAACCCATTTCCAGATGACATGATTGGGATGCAGAAAATTCGAAAGAATTTACAAACTATTGGCATTAGTAAGTGAATTTATAATTTATTGCTGGATATAAGGCCAATATATTCAATAGTCAATTATATATATATACCAGAAAAAGAAATTTTAAAGTAAGATTACCACATACAAAGGAGAAAAAATACTTAAATCTAAAGGAAGATGTGGAAGACCACTACTGTGAAAACTACGAAACATTTTTCATAAGAAATAGAGAAGACCTAAATAAATGGAGATATATATCATATTCATTGATTGGAAAACAGTATTATAGAGAAATCAGTTCAGCCCAAATTTATCTATGGATTAAATGAGATTCTAACCAGAATTTCAGCCACTACTGTTTGTTTGTTTGTTTTTCTTGATTGTGTCAGGGTATAAGCCAATTTTGAGATTTATATGGAAAAATAGCCAAGTCTATCTTAGAGAACAAAGCTGGGCAACTTGCACTACCAGATAATAACATTTACAATCAGAGTTGCTTAAAGCAGTGAGATATTTGTGCAAATATAGACAAACAGACTAATAAAATAGAACATGGTCCAGAAACAGTGTATGCATTATACCGTCAAATATACAAAATTACAATACCTTTTCCACCAGAAAGGCTAACATGAAAAAGAGAGACAATATCAAGCATCAGTAAGGATGGCTAAAACTGGGACTCTTAACATACTGCTGGTGAGAAGGGAAACTATTAACAACTACTTTGGAAAACTGGAAGTGGCTACTGGAAGTAGCTAAGGCTACATATCCTATGTCACAGGAATTCTGCTTCTAAGAACAATCCAACAGATCTGTGTATCTATGTCTATTAAAAGACATACATAAGAATGTTCGTAGCAACACTATTAACATTAGCTGCAAACTTGAAACAACCCAAATATCTGTCTAAAGTAGAATAAATTGTAGTACATTCATACATTGGAATATTGTTTTTTGTTCTGTTTTTTTGAGACAGAGTCTTACTCTGTTGCCAGGCGCCAGGTTGGAGTGCAGTGGCATGATCTCACTGGGTTCACTGCAACATCTGCCTCCCAGGTTCAAGCAATTCTCCTGCCTCAGCCTCCTGAGCTAGCTGGGACTATAGGTGCACGCCACCAAGACCAGCTAATTTTTGTATTTTAGTAGAGATGGGGTTTCACCATGTTGGCCAGGACGGTCTCGATCTCTTGACCTTGTGATCTGCCCACCTCAGCCTCCCAAAGTCCTGGGATTACAGGCATGAGCCACTGTGCCCGGCCTGGAATACTGTTATACAGCATTAAGAGTAGAAAAATTATATCTATATCCAACAATATGAAAGATGCTCAGACTGACAATGTTGAATAGAGGGAGCCAAATACAAAAGAATATACATATGAATCGATTTAAGTTTGAAAAAAGGCAAAACTAGTCTATAATGTTACAATTCTGGACATCTGGGCTGAGATTATAGCATCTTAAAGTGGATACAGGAAGGCTTCTGGGGTCCTGGTAACATAAGTTTATTAGTTAGGATACTGTTTACAAGGATGTGTTCACTTTGTGAAATTCATTGAGCCACACAGTTATGTTTTGTGCACTTTTCTGTATGCATGTTGGACTTCAATAAAAAGTTTTAAAAATTACCAAATTGTTCAGATTATCATCATCCAGCTTTTCCTTTGGCAACTCTTGCTTATAACTGTAGTGACAGCATTTATATCTGATGCTTTTTTAGAGACTCTCCCATGTAAATGGAACTACTTACATACTCTTTCGCTGTCTTACATAATTTGGCTTCTTACTTGCATCAAAGAACCACTTTGAAAGCCAAAAATTTAATAACTTTCAGCTTTGGGATAAGTTTAAGAGAATAACTGAATTAAATAGAGGGAATTTGAGAGAAAATTAGTTTCCCCAGCATGATGCAGACTACAAAAAGAACTAAGCAGAGACCATGATGAGGAAACCAGACATTCTTTCCTATTCCATTTAGAATTATGAGTGAGAATCACCCAGGTTTCTGCAGCAAAAGTAGAGTAGAACATTCATCTAATAGGGCAACCTCCTAAAAGTTACTGATGTTATTTAATAGTATCTTTATCAAAACACAGTAATCTAGGTCAAAGGCTGAGGCCTGAGACAAGGCTGAGAAAACGGAAGTCACAAGGTATCAGTGAAAATATATTTGATAGAAATGATGCAGGACTCAAAGCGGGTACACTAAGCTTTCCGGCTAGGAATTATCCACTGACCATGGTAACCTCATCAGATAATACACAGGGAATGAGATGCATTTTGGTGAATCGGGGAGTTTCTTTGTTTTGCTGAAATTTTGTGATAATCTCTTCACATTCTCTTTCACTCTTACTAATTTTAAATAACTTTAAAATGCAAAGATGGCCTTCATTATATCTGATACCCTGGTAGAAAAGGCAGGGTACAGGACAACTAAGGAAAATTTCCAGACAACTGGCTATGACTTCTTACTGTGTTTTCCTACATGGCCAGAGGGATAGGGATGAAGGATGTTTGTATCTCCATCATATAATGTCATCATTCCTATAAACATGGTATGCTTTCATCATTTAGTTAGAAATGACTTCTCATAACAAATGTAAGTTGTACTTATTTCACAGAGTTGTAGTGAAAATTAGTTGATATCTGTAACTTAGCATTCAATAAATATTAGTTGCTATTATTATTAGTAGTAGACACAGTAATATCCTTCCCTAGCAAGTAACAAAATGTAATGATAGGTCAGTTACAGATATTCTTATCTAATATTGCATTAATAGCAAGTATTCCTTATCCATTAGAAATGGAGATATGAAACTGGTCTAATCAATTTGGAACTCTTTCAGGATGGGGGAAGGAGAATGGAATTATCTTGCTAGTACCTGAGAGCCCTGGTATTCAGGTTTACAGCTACCCTGATGAAATGGTTTTGAATCCTTCAATACCACCTTGAAGACTGGATCTACGTGGTGCTGTCTGAGAGAAGCTGACAACTGGTCCCTTTGGATGCAAACAGCATTACAAAAACAAAGCACAAGATCTATCAATGGAGAGGCTCGTATAAGGTTTTTCAAGCACTTACAAAGTGGAAATATTATTAAAACTTCTTTGTTTCAGAGGAGTTTCACAGAAAAATGAATTCTAGTACAATCCTGAGGGTTCTTTGCCTAACTTAGGAATAATAAATAGGAAGAAAAGGAATTGGATTTCTAAGTATCAGTATCACACAACTTAGTGGCATTAGATAAACTGAATTAAAAAAAAGATATTAGTGTTGATATTACAATTTTTTTATATTATAAAGTTTAAATGAACTTTTAAATTCATTCTAAGGCTTCTGATCTGTATTCTTTAGAATACTACAGTTTAAAATGATTCTAGCAGCTTCTAAACAAAAACAGATCACCCATCAAATCCGAAATCCCATATGAAATACTTTGCCTGATATAGGAGAGAATTCTTTTGAGAAATGACATGTCTGTCTAAATAAAGGATTAAATTTCTGTGTTGGTTAGTTTTAATAATAGCACTAATGATAATATTAATATTAAGCTCTTTCTCTGAAAATCTTATGAAAAGAACAATATCCTTTTGACTTTTTGATAAATGACTATAGTAATCACTGAATATAAATTTTCATATAAACACAATTCCAACTTGTGTATCGACATTGCACTGTTTGTCAAGTCTTAATTCTTCTTTTTATAAGGCACTGTCTTTACAAAGAAAGTAATTCAAATTAACCAACCATGTCCTCCAGATAGAAACGATACTAAGCATTGATTAAAATAAAAGCACTTAAAAATAGCATTAATTCTTACCAACTCCAGAGGTTATTGATTCTGCATCAATGTCACTAGCTCTTTTTCTTGCCACTTCAGCTAGTGCAAATTCACCTTTATCTAGTGCAAGATAATGAATATCCTGAGGAAATAAAGCAAAATAAAAAGTTGATCCAAAATGAATCTTGCTCAAGTTACAAAGATGATTTTGAAAGAAACTTATTGTTTAGATTACAAAATAGAAACAGTTTGTAAATATTCTTTTCTATATTTTAAGATTCTTAGTTTTCTAGTATAAGCAAATTTTTCTGAATTGGAGATCACAGCTATAACTAAAGGCAAATATTTAAATAAATTATTTTAAGCTGTGAGGGAAAATACAAGTTTTTAATAAAGTGTTTGACATACTCAGTTTTGTCAGAGAATAAAAATGTTAATTGTTATTTTTCTTTGGTAAGACATTAATACCTGAGAGTTGGTCTTCAAATTTTAATTGTACATCAAGCTAAGTACAATACAAAGGATACTAAACAGATGTGTTGCTGTGTCTGGCATATATTTGTTATAATATTATTAGTATTTTGAACTCACTTAAATAATTAGTGCCTACTACATGCTAGGCACTGATTTAGAGTATGGCCATCAATTATAATACTGTATCTCAAAAACCTATGTGCCCAGTGGGGAGACAGACCACTGTAAACCAATAATTAATGACGTAAAAGTTTGATAGATTTTATAGCACATATTTGCAGAGTGCTGTAGAGCCAAAGAGGAGCTGATATCTGATCGGAGTCTCCAAGGGTGAATAAGAAGAGTCACTCTAAGAGGGGGAAAATGGAGAAAAGGTGAGTGACAGTGAATGAATGACATCTGGTGCAGATATGCAGAGAAGCTTGAGAAAACACAACTCTCTCAGGCAATGGCAGATCTTTCGATATGGAAAGAGTGCTGGATGTGTGGGAGAAAGCAGTGAAAAGTAATACTGAACAAGTAAGGAGAGCCACTAAAAAGGATTTAGAACTCTTTTTGGTACACAGAACGATTGTTGGAATGAAAATTTTATTGAAATAAAAATGGGAAAAGAATATGAAAAACCAGTTTACAGTGAATAAATAAACATAAATGGCTTATAATCATTAAAAGATATGTGACCTTATGCAAATAAATGCAAGCTGAAAAATGGAATTTCAAATTGGATAAATCTTTAAAAGTAAATAACCCAATTTCAAATTGGATAAATCTTTAAAAGTAAATAATAATTACAGGTTGCAAAGTTTGGGGAAAACAGGCATTTAATCTTTACTGGGAATATAGTTGGTTAAGACTTTATAGTGCAAGGGTCAGTAAGCTATGGTCAAACCTAGCCTGCTTATTATATAGTCCTCAAGTTAAAAATGGTTTTTACTTTTATAATGGTTGGAAGAACTGTGCTCAGTCACTGCTACTGAACTCTGAGTGGCTTTGAAGTTAGCTTTTGCTGCAGACATGAAAAGGCTTCAGGCTAAAGTTACAAAGTAAAACAGTGCTTATATGTGAAACTTATATGTGAAACATACTGTGAAAAAGTCATTGTATCGAGAACATTGTTTTAATTGCAAGTAATGCCAGGCTGCATTACATACTTCCTGCACTGTCAAAAGTTGTGTGTGTGTGTGTGTGTGTGTGTGTGTGTGTGTGTGTGTGTGTGTAGTGATATCTCCATTCCTACACAAATTCCCAGCAATGTATTTTCTGATTTCAAACCACAGCAGTGTTTTTCAGACCTTGATGCAAGTGTAAAGGAAATTTACATATTCCAAAATCCATTTAACTGTGCAATTGAGGAACTTTAATTGGAAGTGATTTGCAATGTAATGACATGCTAAAAGGCATTCTAGCCTTTTAGCTAATAGAATTCTAAAAATGCCTGCCAGTCTGTAAATATACTCAATTAAAATCCCATACTCATGGATTGATATCAGTATTTGGCAATACTTATCTATGTGGAAAGTCATTTTCAAAGGTGAAATATTTAAAATCTCATTGTAGATCAGCATTAACAGATGAACATTAGCTAAAGATTTTGATGATAGGAAACACCAGCTTTCAAACCCAACTGAGTGATATGTTACCTCCTCTGAAAAGGATTCCATTCTTCACATATGTAGAGCTATATCACAAAAATTGTACCCTTCTAATTTCATCAATAAAAATTTATGAAAATTCATTTTCTATCTTGTTATATAAGTACCAACATAATAACTTCACTTTTGCCTCTTGGCCCACAAAGCTCTAATATTTGCTATCTGGCCCTTTGTAGAAAAAGTTTACTGGCCCTGTATTTTAACAATATTATCATAATTTAAAATGCACTTTTGGTAAATCTTCCTAAGGAAATGATGGACAGTGTCCAAGATTGGTAATTAAAGCATTGTTTATAACAGTTAAAAATTGGAAACAACTTAAATGTACAATCAAAATAATCATGTGGTTTTTACTTTTTAATCCAAGAATAGCATGTTACTTTCATAATAGATCCTTACAGTCAGAGAAGAATTTGGTAAGTTGAAAATATATACTTTTTTCAACTTATTTAAGATTTTTGCATCTATGCTCTTAAGAATAGTCTGTGATTGTGTTTACTTGGACTGCCCTTTACTGGTATCAAGATTACACTGGCCTTACAACATGCGTTAGGTAGCTTTCCCTATTTTCTGTTCCTTGACAAAATTTGTATTTGATTCATTATTGAAAGCAAAGGACATGCAACACATTTGAAAAGCAAAGGCCATGCAATACATTATTGAAAGCAAAGGATATGCAATGCATTTGAGAAGACCATTACTAAAGAACATAAATGACCATCTGATTAAAATACAGACATACACATGCTTATATCTAGGAAGACTACACATGTTTAAAGATTTTGTTTTGACCCAAAATATTCTGTAAAATTCAGTGGAGTTCTAATCAAAATCCCCTCAACTTGCTAAGTTGATCTTAAAATTAATATGTCAAAACAAATGGTCAAGAATATCTAAAACTTATTCTAGCTAATTTTAAAACTATAGAACACTGATATACAGCCAAATAAACCAAAAAAAAAAGAAGCATACTCATATATACATCATTCTGTTTGTTGTATTACCATTTTAAGTACTTTATGTTTAGAAGTGTTGTAAGTGTGGGCTATAAGATCTGTGGTCAACAAATTATTTCTGGAATATTTTCTCCCTCTCATTTTCATATTCTTCCTTAATTCTCTAATTTCTCCCCTGTATTTTTAAAAATAGTTCTAGGGAATTGTGGTCATCTATTTGAAGAGGGCAAATTAAAACATAAAAATAAAAGAGATTGTGTCTTTGTTGCTCAGGCTAGATTCAAACTCCTGGGCTCAAGTGAACCTTCTGCTTCAGCCTCTTGAGTAGGTGGGACTACAGGTGCTAACTAAAAGGGCAAACCTTAACAGTTCTTAAATTTATATTATGTCTCTACCATGAAAGTCTTAATTTCATAAACTGTTTGGAAACATACCATGCAGTCCATTTATTTGCTGATTCACTTGTGGGCCTCCTCATGATTCATATATTTGAATGTGGACTTCAGCAAAATGGACTCAAGAGTATATCTCTATAATTCCATGACCCTCAGTCAGACAGAGTTAACCAAGGTTTAGGATCTGGTGAAAGACATATCTAGTTTCTATATCACCTCTCAAGTGGCTATCTTCTGGCTTCATTTTTAAAATAATTTTTAATAGATTTATCCTGGGAATTTATTTTAAATGTTGAATTTACACAATTAAGTGCTATGATATGAATGTCCCACCAAAACACATGTTGAAACTTAATTGCCAATGTAATGATATTGGAAGCTGGGGCCCTGAAGAGAAAATCTGAACAGACCAATAATGAGTAAGGAGACTGAATAAATAATCAAAAGTCTCCCCGAAAAGAAAAACCCTGGATCTGATGGTTTCACTGTTGAATTATACCAAACAAATACTGAAAGAAAAAGTAAAACCAATCCTTCTCAAGGCCTTCCAAAAAATTAGAGAGGACAGAATACTTCCAAACTCACAATGAGGCATTACCCTGATACCAAAGCCAGACAAATAGACTACAATAAAAAAAATTACAGGCCAATATCCCTGATGAACATAGATGAAAAAATCTTAAACAAAATACTACCAAACCAAATTCAGTGGCACATTAAAAAAGATCATTCACCATGATGAAGCGGTATTTATCCCAGAAATGCAAGTATGGTTCAACATACATAAATCAGTAAGTGTGATACACTGTATTAACAAGATGAAGGACAAAAACTGCATGATAATCTCAATAGACACAGAAAAGGCACCTGACAAAATTCAACATCTGGTCATGATAAAAACTAAAAAACATGGAAGGAATATACCTCAACACAAAAAAGGCCATATATGATAAGCCCACAGCTAACATCATACTCACTTGCGAAAAGTTGAAACCTTTTCCTCTATGATCAGGAATAAGACAAGGATACCTACTCATCACTTTTCTATTCAATACAACACTGGTAATCCTAGCCAGTACAATTATACAAGGAAAAGAAGCCCAAAGTATTCTTACAGGAAAGGAAGATATGAAATTCTGTGTGTTGATGACACGATCTTACATACAGAAAAACAAAAATATTTTAGAACTGATAAATTTGCAGGTTGCAAAAGCAACATACAGTTGATTTTTCAGCTTACAAAATCAGTAAAGTTGCAGGTTATAAAATCACCATACAAAAATCAGTACTCTTTCAATATACTAACAATAAATTATCCAAAAAAGGATAATTCCATTTGTACTAGCATCAAAAAAGAAAATACATAGAAGCAAATTTAACCAAATAGATGAAAAGCCTAAACACTGAAAACTATAAAACATAGATGAAAGAAATTAAAGAAGACACAAATAAATGGAAAGATACTGGCTGGGCACAGTGGCTAACATCTGTAATCTCAGCACTTTGGGAGGCTAAGGTGTGTGGATCATGAGGTCAGGAGTTCAAGACCAGCTTGGGCAACACGTGAAACCCTGTCTCTACTAAAAATACAAAAATTAGCTGGGTACGGTGGCAGGCACCTGAAATCCCAGCTACTCAGGAGGCTGAGGCAGGAGAATCACTTGAATCCGGGGTGGTGGTGGGGCAGGGATGGAGGTTGCAATGAGCTGAAACTGTGTCACTGCACTTCACCCTGGGTGACAGAGTGAGATTCCTTCTCAAAAATAAACGAAAATAGAAAGATAACCCCATATTCATGGATTAGTAGAAACAATATTGTTAAAATGTTCATACTACCCAAAGTAATTTACTAATTGAATGCAATTTCTATCAAAATTCCAATGTCATTTTTTTTAAGCAAAATAGAGAAAACAGTCCTAAAGTTAATATGGAACCAGATAATGTCCTAGAGAGCCAACAATCTTGGGCAAAAGAAACAAAGCTGAAGGCAACACAATAACTTCAAAATATATTATAAAATTACTGAAAAAAAAGCCGCATGGTACTGCCATAAAAACAGACACACTGAACAATGGTACAAGATAAAAGCCCAAATATAAATCCAAGTATTTACGGTCAACTGATTTTCAACAAAGCGGCCAAGAACATGTAAAGGGGAAACAACAATTTATTGTCCTTTCCAATTTATTTAATAAATTGTGTTGGGAAAACTGGTTATCCACGTGCAAAATAATAAATTTGGAGCCTTACATCAAACCATATATAAAAATAAACTCAAAATGGATAAAAGATAATATGTTAACCACAAGACTTGAAACTTTTGGAGGGAAAAGCTCCTCAACATTTGCCTAGGCAATGATTTCTTGGCTAGGACTCCAAAAACACTAGCAGCAAAAGCAAAAATAAGAGAAATGAGACTGCAATGAATGAAACAGATTATGGACAGCAAAAGAAAGAAGTAACAGCAAAGAGTTAAACCATGTGTTAGGAGAAAACATTTACAAACCATACATCTGATAAGGGGTGAATACCCAAAATATGTAAGGAATTAAAACAACAGTAAGAAAACTCAATCAAAAGCTGGTAAAAGTGTCTGAGCAGACATTCATCAAAATAAGAGAGATGGATGCCAACTGGATATATGAAAAATGATAAGCATCTCTAATCACCAAGGAAATGCAAATTAAAAACACAATGAGATATTACCTCATGCCTGTTAGAATAGCTAGTAATATAAAAAAAAAAAGTGTTGGTGAGGATATGAGGAGAAGGGAACCTGTGTATACTGATGCTGGGAATGCAAATTAGTACAGCCATTTTGGAAAATAGTATGGAGGTTTCTTAGAAAACTAAAAATACCATATGATCTAGCAATCCTGTTTCTGGGTATATATATAAAAAAAAATTGAAATTGATACATCAAGCAGACATTGGTACTCCCATACTTATTTTAAGATTTTTCATAATAACCAAGTTATGGAAGCAACCTAAGTGTCCATCAATGGATGAATGGATAAAGACAATGTGGTATATCTACACAATGATATATACAGCCTTTAAAAATAAGAAAATTTTTTCATTTGTGATAATATGGATAGAACTAGAGGACATTATGCTATGTGAAAGAGGCCAGGTACAGAAAGACAGATACTCTATGATGTCACTTGTTATATATGGAATTTAAGAAAAATTGATTTCATAGAAACAAGGTGATGACAGAGGCTGGACGTGATGGTGGTGGGGAAAAGGAAGATGCTGATCAAAATGTACAAAGTTTCAATTAGACTGCAGGAATAAGTTTAGTAATCTTTTACACTATATGATGAACGCAGTTAATAAGGCCACTCTGGCCTGGTCTTATTAACATTTGAAATACACAATACATTGTATATTGTATAATATGGTATAATATACAATTCATATTGTATAATATACAATGTAATGTATATTTCAAAATATTTGTTTTTTATTTCATTTTATAAGACAGGAACTCATTCTGTCACCCAGGCTGTAGTACAGTGCCACAACCATGGCTCACTGCAACCTCGACCTCCAGGGCTCAGGTGATCCTCCCATCTCAGCCTCCCAAGTAGTTGGGACTAGAAGCACATGACACTCCACTTGGCTAGCTTTTTTAAATTTTGTTTTAGGTTTTTGTAGAGACAAATTTGCCATGTTGCTAAGGCTGGTTTCAAACTCCTGGGCTCAAGAAGTGCTGGGATTAAATGCGTAAGTCACTGCTTCTGGCCTTCAAAATAGTTTTAACATTATGATCACAAAAAATAAATTGGTAAGGTAACAATATGTTAATTAGCTCAAGGGAATCTTTCTGCAATGTGTACATAGATCAAAACATCACATTGTACCCCATAAATATACACACATCACTTTGTACCACATAAATGTACACAACTGTATCTGTCAGTTAAAATTATAAAAGAATAATGCATCTTGGAAAGTCACAATAAAACACTGTAAGATGTATAGTCTTTTATTTTTTTTGTTGGTCCCTTTTTAGAATTACTGTATAAAATTAAAATATCGTATCACAAGTCTAAATGGACAATATACCTAATAGATTTGAAAAATCTCATACTGACAATTTTCAACTTTTACTTCAACCCAACCAGTGTTACTTAGTTGATAGATGGTTAACTTATAAAAGTGTTACTAACTTGGAATCAAGTATTGAGAAAAATTTTCAGAAGAATGAATACCACTGAGTGTCTGTCATTCTCAATGACAATTTTATAATTTATCATTTGCCAATTTGACTTATATTAGCATCATCATTTAGCACTATTAAATGAAATTGGCTTCCACTCAACAAAAGATGACAAACTGACAGTATTTGGACATGATCCAGATTTCAAAATTTACACATATTCTGTCTATACATCTAAGATCTAAAATAAAAAACTTACTGCTCCTAGGACTTCATTACCTTTCACAGAAGACTTCTGAGTGTGCTACCAGAATGAATATGCAAGTTTATAGCAAAAAGTATTTAAAGCTAAAAAAATCTTGAATGGAGTTTCATCTTAAATCATACTTTGGATCAGTTATTGACAGATAATTATAAGTAATGTAATATATTTATGTTGTTATAACCTTTTCTAATTTGTGTAATGTTCCTAGGATTGATAGGTTTCTATCAGATATGGAAGCACTAACAAAGACAATGGAACGGCTTATACATATTTACGATTACCATGTTCTTGTCCTGTACGACGTTTTGATTAGTTCAAATCAACTGATAATTGAAAAATTTTATTCATATGCCACAGCTTTACAGGTTTAAACCTTGTTCAGAGTTGCCTTCAACACATTCAAATTCATGCTATTCCATCTAAACATAAATGTGTAAAATATTGATACAATCCTCTTTGTGTTTATTTTAAACTAACATTTCCCTGTGGACAAATCTAATCAATAAGCAGCTTTAAAAATTGGGGAAAAATACTGTTTCTAATACCATGTTTATATTTTAGAATTATTGTATTTTGTAGCTTTGAGAAGAATTAATGTAATTTTCAAAATAAGGAAGTATGTTAAATAACTTATCTCACAGTTATATTAATAGTAATAAAAATTTAGTAATCAATTCTTACTATCCATATAAATGTTCCACAGTCTTTCTTATATTAGGTAAGAACAATGAATCATCACTTAAAAAAATATATATGGAAAGAATCTATATTTTATTTTACCAAATTAAGATTTTACTTGGCTTGTCATATATTGTCATATTAGAATAAGTTTATAGGAATTACATGTTTTTGAAGGTTTTGTAGAACTCATGAATAAAATCAGTGCTTCCTTTCAGGAGTTCTATTTTTGACCACTGTTTGAATTTTCTCTCTGAGGTTACTAGACTATTCAATTATTGTTTATTTCTTATGTCGATTTTAGCCATTTATATTTCTCTGGAAATTATTCACGTTGGGGAGGAGGCTTGCAAGATGGCTAACGAGAGGCACCAGCACTCACCTCCTCCACAAAGAAGGACCAGAATATCAAGTAGATAATCACATGTTGAATACAGCATTTAAAAGAGAACACGTGACAGGGAACTTCTGAGACACAGAAGGAGAGGGAAGAAAAGTTGCCAGCCAGCCACGATTGGCACAGAGCCCAGAAAAAACTCGACAGTGCAGGGAAAAGGTAAGTGAGAGGTCTACAGCAGTCTATTCTCCCATGATGGACTCCTGCAGTCCTAGCTACAGGAGAGTGTCTGTCATTGTGGACCTTGAGACTACTATAGGGACTGCTTGCAGTCCATGCAGTGGCACTGTTTCACACAGGTAGTAGGCATTGCCTCCCACATCCTCCAAGACTCAAACAGCTGTAGCATGACATCACTTGAGAGCTCAGGCACAACAAATGATATCCTTCCCTGGGGCACAACAGCCCCCGAATGTCCACATCACTGGAGACCTGCTGACATTTCCCCCCACATCAGCCCAGAAGGCTGTAGTACTATGGCACCAGCTAGACTCAGTGGTATGCCGAGGTATACAGCACTCTAGTTCACCTACTGTCCTGTACCTGGGAAATGGGCAGTGATGTGCACTAGGGAGGCTGCCTCTGAGACAAAGGAAGCCAGAGCCAAAGTGTGCTCACTGGAGCCTGAGACCCAACTTCCTGGGTCCACCATGACTGACAGCAGCCCTTCCTTGCTTCCAGCAGCAAAGCCAATAAGCACCTGCACATACCTTTGAGGAGCCCAGGGACCAGCCAACCTAGGCACGATCCTAAGATCTAAGGACAGGCCCAACCTGCCCACTGTTGCATGAGTGCACTGTTCAGAGCCCTGAAAATTGATCTGCTTGTCTGCCACAGCCTGCAGTTGAGTGAAACATTAAGGAGCTTCAGGAGAGGCCTATCTGGCCACCACTGTTAGTGCCCACATATACCACTGAGGGGTCTGAGAATAGGTCTTCCCTGGTTACTGGCATCTGAGTACACTATCTGGGGTTCCAGGGATTGACCCATCCCATCACCATCACTGGTGCCTACATGGACCATTCTGGTGGTGGGGAGGCAGGGGCTTGAAAACAGGCCTGCCCACCACACTGTCAGTGACTGTGGGTACCATAAAGAAACCTGAAGATAGGTCTACTTTGCCCACTGCTTCCACTGGCCAAGCACACCATTTGGAGATTTAGGGATCAACCCATCCAATCCACCAATACTTGCACATGCCTTTTGAGAGCATGACATTAGGCCCATCCAGACTTCTGCCACAACTGCTGCCAACATTAACCTACATGTGCCACCTGGGAGACAGGGAGCAGCCTCGCACAGACTGCTACAATGACTGGTGCCAGCATGTATTGCTTAGGAGCCTCTAGGTTGTCTCAACACAGCTACTGTCACTGCTAACATCATACATGCTGCCCAAGAGCCCAAGGATCTACCCACCCACCCAACCACTGCCACTGCTGGTCCCTGAACAAGCAACCTGGAGGTCCAAGGGTCAGCGTGCATGGACTTACCTCTACTACCTGCATATGTCACCTGGGGGTCCAAGAACTAGTGCACATCCAGCCCACCACCACCACCACCATTGCTGCCTGAGGACCAGCCCTCCTGACATTCCTATCCTCACCAAAGCCTCACTATAGCTTTCACTAACAACTACACCTCAAGCAACTGAGAAATTAACAGACACCACTAATGCTGATGACAGCCAATGAAATCATATGATTACTACATAAGTGTGCCCAACCAGAATCAAAGCCAAATCAACCTACCCAACCAACGCTGTAGATACATCTTTAGGAAGATGTCTTACCCCATTAAAAGTCAACCAATAAAACTGGAAGAAGCAACTGTGACACCAGATAAGCAAATATCAATATAAAGACATAAGAAACATGAAAAGGCAAGAAAACATGACACGACCAAAAGAACATAGTAATTCTCCAGCAACAGATTTCAGTGAAAAAGAAATCTGTAAAATGCCTGAAAAACTATTAAAAAAATAATAATATTAAATAAGTAAGTGTGATACAGATAAAAATTTTAAAACAATCAATCAGAAAAACAATGATCTGAATTAGAAATTTGACAGAGTTATCATGAAAAAAAATTCTGAAATTGAAGAAATTAGTGAATGAAGTAAAAAATACAACTGAAGGTTTAAACAACAGATTAGAACAAATACAAGAAATAATCTAAGAACTGAAAGATAGGTTCTGACACCATATATCTACCAAATATTTGAATTTTCAGAGTTCCAGAAGGAGACAACATGGGCAAAGATATGGAAAACATACTTAACAAAATTATAGCTTAATACTTCCCAAATCTTACAAGAGGAAAGGACATTCAGATACACGAATATCAAAAGATTCCTAAATAGATATAATACAAAAAAGTTTTCAGACCACCTTATAGTCACTGTCAAGAGTCAAAGAAAGACAGAATTCTAAGAAGGGGAAGAGAAAAGTGTCAAGTCACATGTAAGGAAGTCTAACACTAACACTGGATTTTCTCTTTTTACAAGACAGGAGAGAACAGGATGATATATTCAAACTGCAGTAAGAAAAATGTAAGACAAAAGTACTGTACCCAGAAAAGCTTTTTTTCAAATATGAAGGAAAAATAAAGTGTTTCCCAGATAAGCAAAAACTAAAGGAATTAATCACCACTAGACTGGCCCTATGAGAAATATTTAAGGAACTCCTAGATCTGGAAGCAAAAGGATAGTATCTACTATATGAAAACACAAGAAAGCATAAAACTCACTGGTAGAGCAGACACACAATGAGAAAGAGAAAGGAGGCAAATGTTACTACTAAAGAAACTCAACAAACTACAATGATAAAAACTAAGAGAGGAAGAAAAGAATAAAGGCCATAAAAAACAAAAGTAAAACATTTAATGAAAAAACAGAAGTCCTCATCTAACAATAATAACCTTGAATGTTAATGCATTAAATTTCACATTTAAAAGATATAGACAGGCTTTTCAGGCAGGGCTTCCTCCCTGAACTGAGCCAGTACCACCCCATAGGAAAACTGCAGTTCAGACGAGCCACATTGCAGACACCCAGGAGCCACACATGGCCAACGGGTGCCACACTGAAGTGCAGCTCTGATGTCAGTGCTACTTCCACAAAGATGGCTGAATAGGAACAGTTCTGGAACACAGTTCCCAGTGAGAAGACACAGAAGGTGAATGATCTCTGTGTTTCCAACCGAGGAGAGCTTGGCTGACATCTGGTGTGTACCCTTCTGGGACAAAGGTACCAGAGGAAAGATAAGGCAGCAATCCTTGCTGCTCCACAGCCCCCAATGGTGTTTCCCAGCCAAGGTCTGGAGGGGACCTCCAACAGTCCTACAGCAGAGAGGCCTGACTGTTAGAAGAAAAACTAAAAAACAAAATAGCTTCAACATCAAAAAGAAAGGACATCCACTCAGAGACCCCATTCAAAATCACCAACTTCAAAGATCAGAGGTAGATAAATCCATGAAGATGGGAAGAAAACAGCACAAAAAGGATAAAATCATCAAAGAATAGAATGCCACTCCTCCTCCAAATGATCACAACTCCTCACCAGCAAGGTAACAAAAGAGGATGAGTTTGATGAATTGACAGAAGCAGGCTTCAGAAGGTGAGTAACAACAAATTTCTCTGAGTTAAAGGAACATGTTCTAACCCAATACAAAGAAATTGAAAACCTTGATAAAAGGTTAGACAAAATGCTAACTAGAATAACCAGCTTAGAGAAGAACAAAATGACGTGATGGAGCTGAAAAACACAGCACGAAAACTTTGTGAAGTATACACAAGTTTCAGTAGCCAAATTGATCAAGCAGAAGAAAAGATACCAGAGATTGAAGATCAAGTCAATGAAATAAAATGAGAAGTCAAAATTAGAGAAAAAAGAGTGAAAAGAAATGAACAAAGCCTCCACAAAATATGGAATTATGTGAAAAGACCTAATCTATGCTTGATTGGTGTAACTGAATGCAATGGAGAGAATGAATCCAAGCTGGAAAACTCTTCAGGATACTATCCAGGAGAACTTTCCCAACCCAGCAAGGCAGGCCAACATTCAAATCCAGGAAATAAAGGAACACCACAAAGATACTACTCAAGAAGAGTAACCCCAAGGCAAATAATCATCAGAGTCACCATGGTTGAAATGAAGGAAAAAATGCTAAGGGCAGCCAGAGAGAAAGGTCGGGTCAACCACAAAAGGAAGCCTATCAGACCCACAGCAGATCTCTCGGCAGAAACCCTACAGGCCGGAACAGAGTGGGGGCCAATATTCAACATCCTTAAAGAAAAGAACTTTCAACCCAGAATTTAATATCCAACCAAACTAAGATTCATTAATGAAGGAGAAATCCTTACAGACAAGCAAATGCTGAGAAATTTCACAACCATAAGACCTACATTACAAGAGCTCCTGAGGGAAGCACTAAACAGGGAAAGGAACAACCAGTACCAGCCACTGCAAAAACATACCAAATGGTAGAGACCAATGACACAATGAAGAAACTGTCAACTAATGGGCAAAACAACTAGCCACTAACAAAATGGCAGGATCAAATTCACACATAACAATATTAACATTAAACGTAAACGGCCTAAATGCCCCAATCAAAAGATGCAGACTGGAAAACTAGATAAAAAGTCAAGACCCAACAGTGTGCTGTATTGGTCAGGAGACCAATCTCAAGTGCAAAGATACACATAGACTCAAAATAAAGGGATGGAAGCATATTTACCAAGCAAATGGAGAGCACACACACACACACACACACACACACACACACACAAAGCAGGGATTGCAATCCTAGTCTCTGATAAACTTTAAACCAACTAAAATCAAAAGAGACAAACAAGGGATTACATAGTGGTAAAAGGATCAATGCAACAAGAAGAGCTAACTATCCTAAATATATATGCACCCAATACAGGAGCACCCAGTTACATAAAGCAAGTTCTTAACAACCTGCAAAGAGATTTAGACTCCTGCACAATAATAGTGGGGGACTTTAACACTCCACTGCCAATATTAGACAGATAAATGAGTCAAAAAATTAACAAGGATATCCAGGACTTGAACACAGATCTGGACCAAGCAGACCTAATAGACATCTACAGAACTTTCCTCCCTAAATCCACAGAATATTCATTCTTCTTAGCACTGCATCACACTTACACTAAAATTGACCACATAATTGGAAGTAAATCACTCCTCAGTAAATGCAAAACAATGAAAATCCTAACAGTCTCTCAGACCACAGTGCAATCAAATTACAACTCAGGATCAAGAAACCGACCAAAACCTACACAACTACATGGAAAGTGAACAATTTGCTCCTGAAGGACAACTGGATAAACAATGAAATGAAGGCAGAAATAGAGATGTTCTTTGAAACCAATGAGAATGAAGACAGAATGTACCAGAATCTCTAGAGACATTTAAAGCAGTGTCTAGAGGGAAATTTACAGCAATAAATGCCCACATGAGAAGCAAGGAAAGATCTAAAATCGACACCCTATTGTCAAAATTGAAAGAGCTAGAGGAGCAAAATAAACTAAAAAGCTAGGAGAAGACAAGAAATAACAAAGATTAGAGCAGAAGCGAAGGAGTTAGAGACACAAAATACCCTTCAAGAAATCAGTAAATTCAGGAGCTGGTTTTTGAAAAGATCAACAAAATAGACAGACTGCTAGCCAGACTAATAAAAAAGAAAAGAGAGAACAATCAAATAGACACAATAAAAAACAATAAAGGGCATATCACCACCAAATCCACAGAAATACAAATTACCATTAGAGATTACTATAAACAACTCTATGAACATAAACCAGTAAATCTGGTTTATAACATTCTCCCAAGACTAAACCAGGAAGAAGCTGAAACCCTGAATAGACCAATAAAAAGGGCTGAAGTTGGGGCAGCAATTAATGGCCTAACAACCAAAAAAATTCTAGGTCCAGATGGCTTCACAGCTGAATTCTACCAGATTTACAAAGAAGAGCTGATACCATTCCTTTTGAAACTATTCCAAACAATACAAAATGAGAGAATCGTCCCTAACTCATTTTATGAGAGCAACATCATCCTGATACCAAAACCTGGCAAGAGACACAACTAAAAAAGAAAACTTCAGGCAAATATCCATGATAAATACTGATGCAAAAATAATCAACAGAATACTGACAAACCTAATCCAACAGCACATCAGAAAGCTTATCCATCACGACCAAGTACACTTCATCTCGGGTATGCAAGGCTGGTTCAACATATGCAAATCTATAAACGTAATCCATCAAATAAACAGAACCAAAGACAAAAACCACAAGATTTTCTCAATAGATGCAGAGAAGGTTTTCTACAACTTTCAACAGACCTTTATGCTAAAAATTCTCAATAAACTAGGTATCGATGGAATGTATCTCAAAATAACAAAAGCTATTTGTGACAAATCCACAGCCAATATCATACTGAACACGCAAAAACGAAGCATGCCCTTTAAAACCGGCACTAGACAAGGATGCCTTCTCTCACCACTCATTTTCAATACAGTATTGGAAATTCTAGCCGGAGCAATCAGGCAAGAAAAAGAAATTAACGTATTCAATTAGGAAAAGAGGAAGGCAAAGTATCTCTATTTGCAGATGACATGACTGTATATTTAGAGGACCCCATCATCTCAGTCAAAAATCTCCTGAAACTGATAAGCAACTTCAGCAAAGTCTAAGAATAAAAATTCATTGTGCAGAAATCACAAGCCTTCCTATACACCAATGATAGACAAACAGAGAGCCAAATCATGAGCAAACTCCAATTCACAACAGCTACCAAGAGAATAAAGTACCTAGGAATATAACTAACAAAAAATGTAAAGGACCTCTTCAAGGAGAACTACAAACCACTGCTCAAGGAAGTAAGAGAGGACACAAACAGATGGAAAAACATTCCATGATCATGGTTAGAAAGAATCAATATCATAAAAATGGCCAAACTGCCCAAAGTAATTCATAGATTCAATTCTATCCCCATCAAGCTACCATTGACCTTCTTCACAGAAGTGGAAAACACTACTTTTAATTTTATATGAAACCAAAGAAGAGCCCCCATAGCCAAGACAATCCTAAGCAAAAAGAACAAAGCTGGAGGCATCATGTTACCTGACTTCAAACTATACTACAAGGCTACAGTAATCAAAACAACATGGTACTGGTATCAAACAGAGATATAGACCAATGAACCAGAACAGAGGCCTGGGAAGAAATGTCACACATCTACAACCATCTGATCATTGACAAACCTGACAAAAACAAGCAATAGGGAAAGGATTTACTGTTTAATAAATGGTGTTGGGAAAACTGGCTAGTCGTGTGCAGAAAGCTGAAACTGGACCCCTTCCTGACACCTGACACTAAAATTAACTCCAGATAGATTAAAGATTTAAACATAAGAACTATCACCATAAAAATCCTAGAAGAAAACCTAGGCAAAACCATTCATGACATAGGCATAGGCAAGGACTTCATGACCAAAACACCAAAACCAATGGCAACAAAGGCCAAAATAGACAAATGAGATCTAATTAAACTTAAGAGTTTCTGCACAACAAAAGAAACAATAAACAGAATGAACTGGCAACCAACAGAATGGGAAAATTTTTTTGCAATCTACCTGTCCGACCAAGGGCTAATATCCAGAATCTACAAAAAACTAAAGCACATTTAAAAGAAAAAAAAAATTTCTAAAGTGGGTGGATATGAAAAAATGTCTTCTCAAAAGAAGACATTTATGAAGCCAACAAACATATGAAAAAATGCTCATCATCACTGGTCATTAGAGAAATGCAAATCAAAACCACATTGAGATACCATCTCATACCAGTTAGAATGGTGATCATTAAAAAATCTGGAGACAAGAGATGCTGGAGAGGATATAGAGAAATAGGAATACCTTTACACTGTTGGTGGGAGTGTAAATTAGTTCAACCATTATAGAAGACAGTGTGGCAATTCCTCAAGGATTTAGAAATAGAAATTTCATTTGACCCAGCAATCCCATTACTGGGTATATACCCAAAAGATTATAAATCACTCTATTATGGAGACACATATACACGTAAATTCATTGCGGCACCGTTAACAACAGCAAAGACTTGGAACCAACCAAAATGCCCATCAATGATAGAACGGACAAAGAAAATGTGGCACATATACACCATGGAATACTATGCAGCCATAAAAACCAATGAGTTTGTCTCCTTTGTACAGACATGGATGAATCTGGAAACCATCATTCTCAGCAAACTGACATAAGAATAGAAAACCAAACACCACATGTTCTCACTTGTAGGTGGGTGTTGAACAATGAGAACACATGGGCACAGGGAGGGTAACCACACAATGGGGTCTGTTGGGGACTAGGGCATAAGGGAGGTACAGCAGGGAGCAGGAAGGTTGGGGAGGGATAACACTGGGAGAAATGCCTGATGTAGGTGATGTGGGGATGGAGACAGCAAATCACCATGGCATGTGTGTATCTATGCAACAATCCTGCAAGACCTGCACATGTACCCCAGAACTTAAAGTACAATAAAAAAAATACAGACAGCTTAAATGTACTAAAAAGGCATGAACCAACTATATGCTTCCTTTAAGACACTCACTTCACCTGTAAAAGTACAATAAATAAAGGGATAGAAAAAAAAATGTGCTGCACAAATGGAAACCAACAATGAATCAGAACAACTATATTTATAGCAAGTAAAATAGAATTTAAATACAAAACTAAAATGAAACAAGGAAGGTAATTATAAATGAAGAGATCAATTCAGCCAGGGGGTCTAGCAACTCTTAATATATACGCACCCAACGCTGAAGCACACACACAGACACACAGAGTAAATAATATTAAATACAAATGGAGAGACAAGTCTTAAACACAATAATAATTGGAGAATTCAACACTTCTCATTCTCAGCATTGGACAGATTATATAGATAGAAAATCAACAAAGAAACATTGGATTTAAGCTACACTGTAGACCAAATGGACCTAACAGACATTTATAGGGCATTTTATTCAACAGTTACAAAATATGTATTCTCTCATCAGCACATGGAATATTCTCCAGGATTGATCATATGTGTTAGGCCACAAACAACTCTCAACAAATTAAAAAAAAAATCATATCAAGTATCTTCTGAGGTGACAAAGGAAGAAAACTAGGAATGAATACCAAGAACTATGGAAAATGTACAAATACAGAGAAATTAAAAAATATGCTCCTCAATGACCCCTGAGTCAAAGAAGAAATTAAGAAGGAAATAAAAAAAATGGAAACAAATAGAAATGGAAATACAGCATACAAAAACCAATGGGATACAGCCAAAGCAGTGCTAAGAAGTACTTTTTTGTACATAAGAAAAGTATGATGATTTCAAATAAACAACTTAACAGTGCATCTGAAGGAACTAGCAAAGCAACAAACAAAACCCTAAATTGGTAGAAAAAAAGAAATAATAAAGATAAGAGCAGAACTAAATAAGATAGAGACTAATAAATAATACAAGAAAACTGGTTCATCAAAAAGATAAAAATTTATACTTTTCTAGCTAGACTAACAAGAAAAAAGGAGAAAAACTGAAATTAAGATCACAAAGGATAAAGGAGACATTACAACTGATATCACAGAAACAGAAAGGATCATCTGAGACTTTTATGAACAACTATACATGAATAAACTGGAAAACCTACAGGAAATGTATGAGTTCCTGGATATATGCAACCTACCAAGACTGTACCAGGAAGAAATAGAAAACCTGAAGAGAACATGTTTTTTCTTCATTAACAAGAGTTAATCAGTAATAGTCTCCCAACAAAGAGAAGCCAACTGCTTTATTATTGAATTCTCCAAATTTAGAAATGAATACCAGTTCCTCTCAAACTGTTCCAGAAGACTGAAGGCAAAATTCTCCTAACTCATTGTTTGAGGCCAACATTACCTCAATACCCAAACCAGACAAGGATACAATGAAGACAAAAAACAAACAAATGAAACGTATAGGCCAAAAACCTATGGGCAAATATGCCTGATAAAAAGAGATGCAAAAATCCTCAACAAAATACTAGCAAACTGAATCCAACAAGACATCAATAAGACAACACACTATGATCAAGTGGGATTTATTCCAGGGATGCAAGGATACTTCAACATATGCAAATTAATAAAAGAACAGAATGAAGAACAAGAACAATTTGATCATCAAATAGATGCAGAACAAACATGATAAAATTCAACATCCTTTCCTGGTAAAATCTCTCAGCAAGTTAGGCAAAAAAGCTATATATGAAAAATTGAAAGCTAGCATTATACGGAATAGGGAAAAGCTAAAAGTATTCCTTCTAAGAACCAGAATAAAAAAAGGATGTCCACTTTCACCACTCCTGATCAACACAGTACTGTAAGTCCCAGCCAGAATAATCAGGCAAGAGAAAGAAAGCTGGAGAAAACAAAGTCGAATTTGCAGATGCATAATCTTATAGCTAGAAAATCATTAGAAATAATAAATGAACTCAGTACTAAGTTTCTTTATAAAATTTACATATAAAAATCAGTAGTGTTTCTATATCTCAATAATGAACTAGCTGAAATGGAAAGAGACATCCCATGCTTGTGGTTCAGAAGATTTAATCTAATTAAAATGAACCAGGGACAACAGGGAAGATGGTGCATAGTAGGTAGGACTGCCTTGCAGCTCCTGCTCGGACAGATAAAACAATGTACAGAAAATCACATCGTGAACTTTTGCTCCAAGAACTACTGCCAGAACATACCAAGAAAGCTAAGAGAATCCACAGACTCTGAAGAAACGTGATCTCCACTGCAGGCCCCCTGAGACACTGAAAAACTGTTCGGGTATCCATGGCTGAAAGACCTGAAGACAAATCCCTTCAAAGGACTCTGCAGACATTCCCCAGTACCAGTCCAGAGCCCAGTAGCTCTACTGGGTGGCTAAACTCAGAAGAGCGAAAACAAAAAAACAATCACTGAAGTTCTGCTCTCAGGAAACCCCACCCCTAGGGGGAAGTAGGAGAACACCACATCAAAGGAGTAACCCATGGGACAAAAGAATCTGAACAGCAGCCCTTGGGTCCCAGATCTTCACTCTGACATAGTCCACTCAAATGAGAAGAGACCAGAAAAACAATTCTGATAATATGTCAAAACAAGGTTTCAAACAAGCTCATCAGCAATGGATCTAAACCAAGACTAAATCTCTGAATTGCCAGAAAAAAGAAGGTTGGTTATTAAGCTAATCAAGGAGGTACCAGTGAAAGGTGAAGCCCATCTTAAAGAAATAAAAAACATGATACAGGATATGAAAGGAAAAATCTTGAATGAAATAGATAGCATAAATTTAAAAAAATCACAACTTCTGGAAATCAAGGACACACTTAGAGAAATGCAAAATACACTGTAAAGTCTCAGCAATAGAATTGAACAAGCAGAAGAAAGAACTTCAGAGCTCGAGCACAAGGCTTTTAAATTAACCTAATCCATCAAAGCCAAAGAAAAAAGAATTTTAAAAAGTGAAGAAAGTCTATAAGAATTTTGGGATTATGTTAACTGTCCAAACATAAGAATAATTGGTGTACCCAAAGAAGAAGAGAAATCTAAAAGTCTGGAAAACATATTTGAGGAAATAACCAAGGAAAACTTCCCTGGCCTTGCTAGAGATCTAGACATGCAAATACAAGAAGCTCAAAGAACACCTGGGAAATTCATCACAAAAAGATCACTGTTTAGGCATGTAGTCATCAGATTATCTAAAGTCAAGATGAAGGAAAGAATCTTAAGAGCTGTATAGGCAATGGCATCAGGTAACCTACAGTGGAAAACCTATCAGAGTAACAGCAGATTTCTCAGCAGAAACCCCACAAGCTAAAAAGGATTGGAGTCCTATTTTTAGCCTCCTTAAACAAAGCAATTTTCAGCCAATAATTTTGTATCCAGAAAAACTAAGCTTCATAAATGAAGAAAAGATAGTCTTTTTCAGACAGACAAATGCTGAGAGAATTCATCACTACCATGTCAGCTCTACAAGAACTACTAAAAGGAGCTAAATCTTGAAACAAATCCTCAAAACGCACCAAAATCGAACCTCCTTAAAGCCGGAATCTCACAGGACCTACATAACAATAACACAATGAAAGAAAAAAAAAAACCTACAAGGTATTCAGGGAACAAATAGCATGATGAATAGAATAGTACCTCACATCTCAATCCTAATGTTGAATGTAAATGGCCTAAATGCTTCACTTAAAAGATTGACAGAATGCATAAGAATTCACCATCCAAGTTTCTCTTGTCTTCAGGAAACTCACCTAACACATAAAGGCTCCCATAAATTTAATGTAAAAAGGTGGGAAAATATATTCCATGCAAGTGGACAACAAAAGGGAGTAGGAGTAGCTATTCTTACATCAGACAAAATATCAAAATGAAACAAAACAAAACTTTAAGGCAATAGCAGTTTAAAAAGACAAAGAGAGACATCATATAATGATAAAAGGACTAGTCCAACAGGAAAATATCACAATCCTAAATATATATGCACCTAACACTGGAGCTCCCAGATTTACAAAACAATTACTACTAGATCTAAGAAATGAGATATATGGCAACATGATAATAGTGGGAGACTTTAATATTTCATGACACTACTAAACAGGTCTTCAAGACAGTCAACAAAGAAACAATGGACTTAAACTATACTCCAGAGCAAATGGACTTAACAAATATTTACAGAACATTGTACCCAACAACTGCAGAATATACATTCTATTCATCAGCACATAGAACATTCTCTCAGACAGAGCATATGACAGGCCACAAAACAAGTCTCAGTAAATTTAGGAAAAATCTAAATTATATCAAGTACTTTCAGATGACAGTGGAATAAAGGTGGAGATCCACTCCAAAAGGAATCCTCAAAACCATGCAAATACAAGGAAATTAAATAATCTACTCCTATATGATTGTTGAGTCAACAATGAAATCAAGATGGAGATGTAAAAATTCTTTGAACTGAATGATAGTAATACAACCTATCAAAATCTCTGGGACACAACAAAAGCAGTGCTAAGAAGAAATTCCATAGCTTTAAATGCCTACATCAAAAAGTCTGAAAGAGCACAAAGAGACAATCTAAATTCACACCTCATGGAACTGGACAAACAAGTACAATCCAAACCTAAACGAAGCAGAAGAAAAGAAATACTGAAGATCAGAAACACAAACAATAAATGAAATAAAAATCTGGTTCTTTGAAAAAATAAATACAACTGAAATACAAAGAATTATTCAAGGCTTCTATAAATACCTTTATGTGCATACACTAGGATCCTAGAGGAGATGGATAAATTCCTAGAAATATACAACCCTCCTAGGTTAAACCAGGAAGATATATAAACTTGAACAGACCAATAACAAGCAATAAGATTGAAAATGGCAGTAAGACTGCCAACAACACAAAAAAATCCAGGACCAGATGGATTTGTAGCTCAAATCTATCAGACATTCAAAGAATTGGTACCAATCCTACTGACACTATTCGAGAAGATAGCGAAAGAGGGAATACTCCCTAAATCATTCTATGAAACCAGTATCACCATAATACCAAAACCAGGGAAGGACATAAAAAAAGAAAACTATAGACAAATATCCCTGATGAGCATAGAGGTGAAAATACTCAATAAAATACTAGCTAATTGAATCTAACAGCATATTAAAAAGATAATGCACCATGGTCAAGTAGGTTTCATACCAGGTATGCAGGGATAGTTTAATATATACCATATAAATACAATAAAAAATCACATGGTCATCTCAATAGATGCAGAAAAAGCATTGACAAACTTTGGCATCCCATTATGATTAAACCTGCAGCAAAATCAGCATTGAAGGGACGTACCTTAATGTAATAAAAGCCATCTATGACAAACTCACAGCCAACATAATACCTGAATGGGGAAAAGTTGAAAGCAATCCCCTTGAGAACTAGAACAAGACAAGGATGCTCACTATTCAACATAGTACTGGAAGTCCTAGTTGGAGCACTCTGACAAGAGAAAGAAATCAAGGGCATCCAAATTGGTAAACAGGAAGTCAAACTGTTGCTGTTTGCTGATGTTGTGATCACATATCTAGAAATCCTTAAAGACTCCAAAAAGCTCCTAGAAATGGTAAATGAATTCAGCAAGGTTTCAGAATACAAAATCAATGTACACAAATCAGTCGCTATGCTATACACCAACAGCAACCAAGCTGAGAATAAAATCAAGAACTCAACCCCTTTTATAATAGCTGCAAATAAAATACTCAGGAGTATATCTAACGAAGAGGTGAAAGACCTCCACAAGGAAAACTACAAAATACTGCTGAAGGAAATCATAGATGACACAAACAAATGAAAATACATCCTATGCTCATGGATAGGTAGAATCAATATTATGAAAATGGCCGTAATGCCAAAAGCAATCTACATATTCAATGTAATTCCCATCAAAGTATCACCATCATTCTTCAAAGAACTAGAAAAAACAATCCTAGAATCCATATGGAACCAAGAAAGAGCCGTGCATTAGTTTGTTTGCATGTTGCTGATAAAGACATACTCAAAAGTGGGAACAAAAAGAATTTTAATTGGATTTATAGTACCATATGGCTGGAGAGGTCTCAGAATCTTAATGGGAGGTGAAAGGCACTTCTTACATGGCTTCAGCAAGACAGAAAAATGAAGAAGCAAAATTGTAAACCCCTGATAAACCCATGAGATCTTGGGAGATTTATTCACTATCATAAGAATAGCACAAGAAAGACTACCCCCATGATTAAATTACCTCCCCATGGGTCCCTCCCACAACATTTGGGAATTCTGGGAGATACAATTCAAGTTGAGAGTTGGGTGGGGACACAGCCAAACCATATCATCCTGATGCTGGCCCCTCTAAATTTCATGTTCACAGTTCAAAACCAATGATGCCTTTCCAACAGTCCCCCAAAGTCTTAACTCATTTCAGAATTAATCCAGAAGTCCACAGTCCAAAGTCTCATCTGAGACAAGGCAAGCCCCTTCCACCTATGAGCTTGTAAAATCAAAAGCAAGCTAATTACTTCCTAGATACAATGGAGGTATAGGTATTGGGTAAATAGAGCTGTTCTAAATGAAAGAAATTGGCCAAAACAAAGGGGTAATAGGGCCCATGGAAATCCAGTGGGGCAGTGAAATTTTAAAGCTCGAAAATGATTTTCATTGACTCCAGGTCTCACATCCAGACCATGCTGATGCAAAAGGTAGGTTCCCACGGTATTAGGCAACTCTGCCCTTTTGGCTTTGCAGCGTATGACCTCCCTCCTGCTTGCTTTCTTGGCTGGTATTGAGTGTCTGCAGATTTTCCAGGTGCATGATACAAGCTGCCAGTGGCTCTTCCATTTTGGGGTCTAGAGGACGGAGGCCGTCTTCTCACAGCTCCACTAGGCAGTGCCCCAGAAGGAACTTTGTGTAGGGGCTCCAATCTCACATTTCCCTTCTGTACTGCCCTAGCAGAGGTTCTCCATGAGGGCCCCGCTCCTGCAGGAAACTTCTGCCTGGGCATCCAGGTGTTTCCGTACATCTTCTGAAATCTAGGCAGAAGTTCCGAAATCTCATTTCTTGACTTCTGTGCACCCACAGGCTCAACACCATGTGGAAGTTGTCAAGGCTTGGGGTTTCCACCCTGTGAAGCTACAGCCCAACCTCTACATTGGCCCCTTTCAGCCATGGCTAAGGTGACTAAAACATAGGGCACAAAGTCCCTAGGCTGCACACAGCATGGGGACCCTGGGCTGGCCCAGGAAATGACTTTTTGGACCTCACTCATGAAACCACTATTTCCTCCTGGGCCTCTGGTCCTGTGATGGGCAGGGCTGCCATCAAGGCTCTGACATAGCCTGGAGACATTCTCCCCATGGTCTTGGGGATTAACATTAGGCTCCTTGCTACTTATGCAAATTTATGCAGCCAGCTTGAATTCGTCTTCAAAAAAAAAAAAACGGGATTTTGTTTTCTACTGCATCATTAGGCTGCAAATTTTCTGAATTTTTATGCTCTGTTTCCCTTTTAAAATGAAATGCTTTTAACAGCACCCAAGTCACCTTCTGAATGCTTTGCTGCTGAGAATGTTTTTTTTGCCAGACACTCTAAATCATCTCTCTCAAGTTCAAAGTTCCACAAATCTCTAGGGCAGTGGCAAAATGCTGCCAGTTTCTTTGCTAAACAAGAGTCACCTTTGCTCCAGTTCCTAATAAGTTATTGATCTCCATCTCAGACCACCTCAACCTGGACTTTATTGTTCTTTTCACTATCAGGATTGTTGTCAAAGCCATTCAAGTCTCTAGCAGGTTCCAACTCCCACATTTTCCTGTCTTTTTCTGAGCCCTGCAAACTGCTCTAACCTCTGCATGTTACCCAGTTCCAAAGTCACTTCCACATTTTCAGGTCTCTTTTCAGCAACACTCCACTCTACTGATACTAACTTACTGTATTAGTTCATCTTCACACTGCTGATAAAGGCATACTTAAAACTAGGAATAAAAATAGGTTTAATTGGACTTACAGTTCCATATGGCTGGGAGGTCTCAGAAGCATGGCAGGAGGCAAAAGGCACTTCTTACATGGCAGTGACAAGAGAAAAATGAGAAAGAAGCAAAAGTGGAAACTCCAGATAAACCCATCAGATGTAGTGAGACTTATTCACTATCAAAATACTAGCACGGGAAAGATTGGCCCCATGATTCAATTACCTCCCCCTGGATCCTACCCACAACATGGGGGAATTCTAGGAGATACAATTCAAGTTGAGATTTGGGTAGGGACACACCAAACCATATCAAGCCCACACAGACAAAGTAAGACTAAGCAAAAAGAACAAATCCGGAAGCATCACATTACCCAATTTCAAACCATACCCTAAGACCACAGTCATGAAAACAGCGTGGTACAGGTATAAAACTAGGCACATAGACCAATGGAAGAGAACAGAGAACCTAGAAATAAAGACAAATACTTAGCCAACTAATCTTTGACAAAGCAAACAAAAACAAAATGGGGAAAGGACACCCTATTCAACAAATGATGCTGGGATAATTGGCAACCCACATGTAAAAGAATGAAACTGGATCATCATCTCTCACTTTATGTAAAAATCAACTCAAGATGGATCAAAGACTTAAATCTAAGACCTGAAACCATAAAAATTCTAGACAATAACATCAGAGAAATCCTTCTAGACACTGGATTACACAAAGACTTCATGACCAAGAACCCAAAAGCAAATGCAACAAAAACAAAAATAAGTAGATGGGACTTAATTAAACTAAAAAGTTTTCTGCACTGCAAAAGAAATAATCAGCAGAGTTAACAGACAAACCACAGAGTGGGAGAAAATCTTCACAATCTATACATCTAACAATGGATTAGTATCCAGAATCTACAAAGAATTCAAATCAGCAAGAAAAAAAAAAAAAAAAAAACAACAATCACATCAAAAAGTAGGCTAAGGACATGAATAGACAATTCTCAAAAGAAGATAAACAAATGGCCAAAAGCATATGGAAAAATGCTCAACATAACTAATTATCAGGGCAATGCAACTCAAAACCACAATGTGATACTGCCTTACTGCTGCAAGAATGGCGATAATAAAAAAATTTAAAAAGAATAGATTTGGTGTGGATGTGGTGAAAAGGGAAAACTTTTACACTGTTGGTAGGAATGTAAACAAGCACAATTTGCAATTGCAAAAATATGGAACCGGCCCAAATACCCATCAATCAATAGGAGATAATGAAGATGTATATATACATATATGCACATATACACACACACACACACACACACACACACACACACACACACACACAATGGAATACTACTTGGACATAAAAAGGAACTACATAATGGCATTTGCAGCTACCTGGACGGAACTGGAGACTATTATTCTAAGCGAAGTAACTCAGGAATGGAAATCAAATATCATATGTGCTCACTCACAAGAGAGAGCTAAGCTATGAGGATGCAATACTGTAAGAATGATACAATGGACTTTGGAGACTCAGAGAAAATGCTGGGGGCAGGGTAAAAGATAAAATACTTCATATTGGGTATAGTGAACACTGCTTGGGTGATGGGTGCACTAAAATCTCAGAAATCACTGCTAAAGAACATATTCATGTAACCAAACACAACCTATTTCCCAAAAGCCTATTGAAATAAAAAATAAAATAAACCATACCACCCAAAGCAGTCTACAGATTCACTGCAATCCCTATCAAAACATCAATAATATTCTTTATAGAAATAGAAAAAATCTTAAAAGATTTATGAAACCACAAACAACTCTAACCAAAGCAATCTGAGCAAAAAGAACAAAGCTGGAGGCACTGTACTACCTAATTTCAAAATATAATATATAATAACCCAAACAGCACAGAACTGGTATAAAAACAGACACATATACCAATGGAACAGAATAGAGAACCCAGAAAGAAATCTACATATTTACAGCCAACTGATAAAACATAGGTTTAAATTGGACCTCTCTTGATGTAATTTTTTCCATGATGTTACTTTAGAGCCATATATATTTTTACATAATTATAAAATAAAAGACATTTCTTAAAAATCAAAAGCAGGGCCGGGTGCGGTGGCTCACGCCTGTAATCCCAGCACTTTGGGAGGCCGAGGTGGGTGGATCATGAGGTCAAGAGATCAAGACCATCCTAGTCAACATGGTGAAACCCCGTCTCTACTAAAAATACAAAAAAATTAGCTGGGCATGGTGGCGCATGCCTGTAATCCCAGCTACTCAGGAGGCTGAAGCAGGAGAACTGCCTGAACCCAGGAGGTGGATGTTGCGGTGAGCCGAGATCACGCCATTGCACTCTAGCCTGGGTAACGAGAGAAACTCCGTCTCAAAAAAAAAAAAAAAAAAAAAAAAAAAAAAAAAGCAAAATTAACTAAATGAACTTAGTAGTAGTCCCTCAGTATTAATAAGGAATTTGTCTTAGGACTCCCCGCAGTCCCAAGAATACCAAAATCCACAAATATTCATGTCTTTTATATAAAATAGCCTGGTATTTCCACAGAACTTCCACACATATTCCCAAACACTTTAAATCATCTCTTGATTACTTGTAATACTATAATTCCTACACATCATTTCATTAATGTGGCTTCAACTTAGTGTTTGGCTTGGGAAAAATTGACGTTTTGCTTTTTGGAACTTTGTGCAATTTTTTTTTCCTGAATATTTTTGATCCATGGTTAGTGGAATCTATGGATGGGAACTATCAGATATGGTGGGCTGTGTATCAAATTGGTGGCATAATTTGATGAAAAAAACAATTTCAAGTCACTTTAAAATATAAATGTCTTTTATCCCTTGTGGGATGTATTTAAGAAGAAAAGAACTGCAAATAAATCTTAGAATTTTTTAAAAGAGGTCTTGCCGTATTGCCCAGCCTGGCCTCAAAGGCCTGGGCTCAAGCAATCCACCTGCCTCAAACCCTTGAGTAGCTAGGATTACAGATGAATGCTACCACACCCAGCTTCTGGAATGTTTTTATAATTTTACAAGTAGGATTAATGTTTGTATAATTGTTCTAAAACCATTTTCTATAAACATTGTATAACAGATATTGATAAAGTGCAGCCTGTGAGCCAAATACAGCCTATGACCAGTTTTTGTAAATATATTAGAACATAGCCATACTTATTTGTTTACATATTGCCTATGGCTGTTTCTAAGCTGCAGTGGCAGAGCTGAATAGTTGTGACAGAGACTATGTGGCCTGCAAAGCCAGAAGTATTTACTATCTGGCCTTTATGAAAAAAGTTTGCCAACCTCTGTTCTAGTTCTTTCTCCAATACAATAACACATTTAGGACAAGTGGGGCATCCCTAATCTAAAAATCCAAAATGCTTCAAAATCTGAAACATTTTGAGTGCTTTCAAAATAGGGATTGTGTTTCTTTGTCTCTAATTCCATATACCCAGCACTAAAGTTCTAAACAGTGCCAGGGCAATGCTATATATTATGACCAACAAGCTAGTTGTGTTGTTTAGATTCTGTTTGTTACTGTATCTTAGGAGGAACTTAGAGAACAAAGAGGAATTCTACTGAGGAATGAAGGTGACATGAAGCTGAGAGGATTTATCAGTAAAGGCCAGTACAACAAAAAACACTAAACAAGGTTATTCAGTCAAAAAAGGAAATGTATCAGATAAATACTTGGAATGATATAAGGGAATGAAGAGTACCAAAATGGTAAATACATGGGTACATTTAAAAGACTATCTTTTAATTAAAAATTAAGAGCAAAAACAGTTTCAATATATTATGGCCTGTATTATGTATAAAAGTGAAATGAATAACAATAGCACAGAAGACAAGAGGAACGAATATATTCTGTTTTCAGGTTCTTACACTATCGATGAAGTGGTACATGATTTGAAGGCAGATGATTATAAGTTAAACATGTATACAGCAGTCCCCTCTTACCTGTAGGGGATTCCCAGTGAATGTCTGAAAGCATGGATAATACCAAATCCTGTATATAATGTGCATGGTTTTACTTCTCCTTCTTGACAATTCATGGACAGAAAATGTTCTAATCATCTTTCTTAGCAACCTCAGCATATGATTTTTTAATCTTTCCTTATATTGAGAACTTGCATGTTTTTATTTAAACGAAGCACTTTAAAAAGTTTTCTCATTGGTATAATCTGAATTATCAGAATTACTACTTTTGTGCTTTGGGCCATAATTTGGTAAACAAAAGGTTACCTGAATACAAGCACCGTAATAGTTTAACAGTTGATATAATAACCAAGACGGCTACTAAGTGACCAATGGGCAGGTAGCTGTATAAAGTATGAATATGCTAGACAAAGGGATGATTTTCATCCTGGGAACACAATATTTCACCATGCTACTCAAAATGGCACACAATTTAAAATGAATTGTTTACTTTCTTTTGGAATTTTCTCTTCCATTTAATATTGTCAGACTGCAGTTGACTGTGGGGAACTGAAACCATGGAAGGTGAAGCTGCTAGCCATAAAAGGGAACTACTGTATTGTAAGTCCTAGAACAAGCATTTGCACATGGACATACATATATACACATACAAATTTAAAAATAAAGTATAGCTAATAAACCAAAATAGAAGGTAAAATGAAATACCAAAAAAAAATAAATTAAATTAAATTAAATCAAAAGAAGCACCACAAAAGCAAAAAAGAGGAAAAGGGAAAGAACAGATATGACCAAAAAAAAATGAGATAACAGGAGGTTTAAGTTGAAATACATAATTACATTTGCATAAAGATGGTCTAAAGAGTCCAAAAACAAAACCCCAGAGATTACTAGATGAAGAGGAATCAACTACGTTTTGTGTATAGGAGACCCACTTTAACTCTAAAGACAAAGACAGGTTAGAAATAATAGGATTAAAAAAAGATGTATAATGCAAACACCAATCAAAAGAAAGCTGAAAGGACCAGTAAACTTCAGCACAATAACTATTACAAGGAGAAAAAAGTCATTTCATGATTTAAAAAGGTCAATGGCTTTAAAATATTTGATGCAAACTCTGAAAGAACTGAAAGTAAAAGTAGTGAAATCCACAATTACAGTAAATAGGAAAAACCATTTGGATTTCACTACTTCTACTTTCAATTCTTTCACTGTTTGCATCAAATGTATTTTAGTATGGTTCTAAATAGGAAAAATAGCTTTTTCTATTTACTGGTTTTAAAGTAAAGAGGATTTAAACACTCCTCTCTAAGTAGTTGAGAGAACAAACAGAAAGTCAGTGGGATATAAAGACTTAAATAACACTGGTAACCAACTGACCTAATTGCCATTTAAAGAACAACACTTAGCAAGAGCAAAATATACATTCTTTTTGGTACACGTGGAATATTCAATAATAAAACAATAAAACAAGGTCATAAACAGGTCTCTCTCTCTATATATATATATCTATATAAATAGGGTCTTCATATATATATATATTTTAACAGTCTTTCTCTGTCACCTAAGCTGGATGGCAGTGACAATCATCACTCACTGCAGCCTCAAACTCTTAGGCTCAAGCATTCCTACCACCTCAGCCACCCAAGTCGCTAGCACTACAGGCGCATGCCACCACACCCAGTTAATTTTTAAATTCTTTAAATTTAACATATATCTAGATATTTTAAAAATCCAATCTTATGGTCACTTATTTTCAACAAGTGAATTTAATTCATTCACATTTATTATAATTAATGATGTTTAGACATTCTGGCTAGCTTATTTAATGGTTTCTTACCACACCTTTCTTTACTTTTGATTATTTCCTATTTGCTTTATCAAGTTTTTTTTTATTGTTGTGTTTTTCCTATTTAATAGTTCTAGAGTTATACCATTTGTAGTAGCTGATTAAGGCTGTCGTAACAAAATACCACAGAGTGGGTGGCCTAAACAACAGAAATCTATTTTCTACAGTTCCAGAAGCGGGAAATCCATCGTCAGACTGGCAGGTTTGGTTTTTCCCCAAACCTCTCTCCTTGGCTTGTAGATAGGCACCTTCTTGCTGTGTCCTCACATAGTCTTCCCTCTGTGCACATACATTCCTGGTGTCTATTGCTCATAAGGACACCAGGAATATTGGATGAGGGGCCCATCCTTATGGTCTCATTTAACCTTAATCACCCCCTTTAGAGGTTCTATCACCAAATATAGTCACATTGAAGGTCAGGGTTTCAACATATGAATTGAGGAAGGGCAGATATAATTCAGTCCATGACACCATCCATTCTTATTTATTTATTTGCTGAGTATCCTTAAATTTTCAACATACTCACTTTTCTGAAAATACCTAGGGTTTAATCAGTATCCACTTGTTTGGACTTTTCTCCACTCACTCACCTTACTCCTCCTGTTGTAACTCCCTAATTATTCATCCTTGCTTGCCCAGGAACACTTTCCCATTCCTAGCATCCCTTCCCTCAGGGCATGAAGAACTTTTTGGTGCTCCTCCCAATTTTGGTAGCAGTCTTTTGACATTTTGGTTTCTGCTTTGTTTTTCCCTCTCATTCTGTTTGAGTTTTCAATAGATTCCTCATAAACTCTGGTCCATCAAATATTCTTGTCTTGAATTCCAGTTATAAATTTTTAAAACACACACACATACAGATGCATCTTCCATCATTTCCAGATATTTGGCACAGAAATAGATTTATGTGTACACTCAATGTAATATCTTAAAACAGAAGAAGTACATTTTGTTTAGTAGTTAAGTCTTCTGACTGGAGAGTTCCAACTGGGAGAATTTACACTGGGAAGTCCAAGCGAGGTTTGAGTCAGCACAGGCAAAAACTAGTCTATAATCATAATATTTAAAATTGCAATTATAAGGTATGTAATACATGGTAAGTCTTGTTTCAGAAGTTAGTAGGTATAAAACTACTCTATGTAAAAGCAGTGCCAAGGAAGCAATTCTATGTCAACTTGATCACCAAGCAAGTGCCTAGGAGTGGCAGATGTAAGCCATCCTACAAAAATCATGCCAATGAAAGACAAACTACCCAACAGTATCATGCCAAGGGAAGGCACAGATGGCTGGAGAGCAGCAGCTATAGGTCTTTTTATAGCATTATCAGATGGCACAGATGACATTCCAACTGGACTTGTGCCAATGGCCAAGGTAATTAGGGATGCCAATATGAGAATGTTCAGAAGGCATACTCATCCTCATGCCATCCAACATGAAGCCAGAGAAGCAATCTTGGGTGGCATTTATGCCACAATGAGTACAGTAAAATGAGTAGCTTTTATGACACAGTAATAATGAGTTTGGAGAGGTTACCTGAATTTTCAAAAGCAGAATAATGTCCTAAAGAGAAAGAATTAAAAGCAGTATATCTGTGGCCAATAGACTTCCAAACCACACAGCATTTATTGAGAGAATGCAAAGAATGGTAGAGTCTAAATCTGTAACAATAAGTGAAAATTTTTATTTTTTAAGTAATCTCAAAGATACAGAAAAGTTTCAAGTACACTACAAAGATCACTTTTTTTCTGAACCATTTCGGAGTAAGTTGCCAATACATTCTTGAATACTTTAGTGTTTATTTTCCACAAATTAGGACATTCTCTTACATAATCACAATTAAACCAAAAAAATCATGAAATTAACATTGATATCATTACTCAGACTTAATAACTTAAGTTTCACCAGTTGTTTGAATAATGTCCTTCATATCACATATGTTGTTCAAATAATGTCCTTCATATCACAAAGATCCAGTTCTTGATGCATTTACTTGTAATGTTTCTTTAGTCTCCTATAATCCAGAACAGTCTTACTTTCTCTTATATGAACTTAGCATTTTTGAAGAGTATAGGCTGGTTATTAGAATATCCCTCAATTTAGGTTCATTTGATACTCCCCATGACTAGATTCAGGTTATGCACTTTTTTTTTTTTTTGCAAGAATGCCATGGAATGGATGTTGCATTTTACTGCAATATATGAGGTGACAAATTATTTTTATTTCTTCCACTATTGACGATATAAATTTTGATTACTTGATTAACAGGGCATCTGCCAGCCTTCTCCACTGCAAAGTTATTCTTTTTCCCTTTGTAAATCATAGATATCTTGTGAAAAAATATTTTGAGGCTATGTAAATATCCTGTTTTTCATAAAACTTTTTCTCACCAGTTATAGCATCCATTATGGATTCTTGTCTTAGAAAATTATCACTATGAAGTTTGCCAAATTGTCATTTTCTAATTCTATCTTTACTTTTATATTTATTAGTTGGATTTATTTACTTATATCATTATAAAGTCATGGTGCCTTATTTTATGCTACATGGAATAATCATCTAACACATTTGGATATATTATGTTCTCATTTTAAAATTCAATTCCAAATATTTCCCATTTTCTCTTGTGACTACTTTAATCCATGATCCTTTTAGAGAAGTATTATTTACTTTGTGAGTATTTGGGAACTTCGTAAATATTTGGATATAACTGACTTGAAATTTAATTTCTTTGTTGTCATATTTCAATCTTCTAGAATTTATTGAGTTTTATTTTATGAATCAGGATATAGTTTATATTTAGTGAATATGCCATGTAGACTTGAAAAGAATGTATATTCTGCAGTTGTTGGATATAGGTTCAAAAATGTCAGATCAAGTTGGTTCACATATTTTATATATTCATGATTTTTTGACATGTTCTATGAAGTATTATATTTATCTATTTCTTTTTTGGTTTGTCAGCTTTTGCTTTATGCATTTGGAGCTCAGTTATCTTCTTCAGGATTGTCATATCTGCCTGACTGAACTTTTGTCATTATAATGTCTCTCTTATCTCTTGGTAATATTTTCTTTGTTTTTGAAGTCACTTTGTCTTACATTTACTATTTGCAGGATTGTATTTTTCACATTTTTACTTTCAATTTATTTGTTTCACCATAATTAAAATGTTTCCCTTATACACTGAATATAATTAGGTCTTGCTTTTTATCCAGTCTGACAATTGCTGACTTTAAAAAAAATTCCTGTCTGCTTTTTGAGTATCCAGCCAGTTTGAACTTAATGTCATTATTTACTAATACACTTGGAGTTTAGTGTAACATCTTATTTGTTTTCTATTTGCTCCCCTTTTCTTCTTATTGATTCAATATTTTTAAAGTATTTAAAAATTTCCTCTTTTGAGTTTTTAAAACAACATACCTATTTACATTTTTTAAAAATCCTCTAGGCACCATAATATGCAATTTTAATTTCCACAGTCTACCTAAAATTAATATTGTACCACTTCAGTTAAAAGGCACAAGTCTTACAACAATATAATTCCATTTACCCTCCCCTGTGATGTTGCCATTATTCATTTCATGTCTACATTTTATATAGACATAATAAACACAATGTATTGTTATTACTTTTGTTTTAAACAATTATCTTCTAAAGAAATTTTAAAATAAGGAAAAAAGATTTAATATTAGTCCATATGCTTACAATTTCTAGGACTCTTCATTCTTTTACGTAGAGCCAAGTTTTCATTTGGTATCATTTTTGTCCTATCTGAAAAACTTTCTTCAGCTTCTCTGGTAGTGCTGCTGCTAATTTCAATTTAATTTCACTAATTTAAAAGTATCTTTATTTCACCCTCACTTAAGGATGATTTTCACTGGATGTAAGATTTCGTGTTCAGAATTTTAATTTTGTTCAGCATATTGAAGATGCTGTTCCATTATCTTTTGGGATCACTGTTACTGATTTGAAGAAAGTCATAATTCATATTCGTTGTTGCTCCTTTTTGCTTCCTGGGTATTTTGCAGATATAATTTTTTGTTTCCTGGGTATTTTAAAGATTTATCCCTCATCACTAATTTTTCTATGCTGTGCCAAGATATGGTGTGCCTAGGTATTGATTCCTTCTATTAGGATTTCACTGAGAGTTTTGGATCTGTAGGTCAATGTTTTCCACCAAGCTCCAATTACAGGTATTTTGGACTATCTGATTTTTTTTCCATAAGTCACTGATACTGTGCTCATTTTTTGAAATATATTTGTTTTCTTTAGATTGGATACTTTCTACTGATCTGTCTTTAAGTTCACTGATCCTTTATTATGTCCAATCTCCTACTGAGTAAATGTTTCATTTCAGATTTTATATTTCTTACTTCTAGTATTTCTATTTTGCTTAAAAAAAGTTTCTATGTTTCTCCTGAAAATCCCTATCTTTTCAATCATTATGTTCATCATTTCCTTGAAAATCCTTGAGGATTTTTTTATGACTTATTACCCAGAACACATTTCAAAGGAAAGCTAATATAATTTCTTATAGGAAAGACCCAATGACACCTGCCCAAAAGAGTCAATTACAGTTTTGTATGTGCTATACAGACTTAATTTTCATTGTCAAAGAGAAGGAAGAATAAGGCAAATGAAAGTCTTCATAGTGATGGTGTTTTTGCATCTCTGATTTTTGGATTACAAATCTAGGGAAACAAAAAGCAAAGAGGAGGACCAGGTGTGGTGGGTCATACCTGTAATCCCAGCAGTTTGGCAGGCCAAGGCAGGTGGATCTCCTGAGGCCAGGAGTTTGAGACCAGACTGGCTAACGTGGTGACATCCCATGTCTACTAAAAATACAAAGGTAGCCGGTGTGGTGGCTCATGCCTGTAATCCCAGCTACTTGGCAGACAGAGGCAGGAGAATCACTTTAGCCCAGGAGGCAGAGGTTGCTATGAACCAATATTGTACCATTGCACTCCGGCCCAGGCAAAAGAGTGAGACTCTGTCTCAAAAAAGAAAAAGAAAAACCAAAGAGGAAATGGAATGATCTAGTTAGCAATTTGAAAGTTGGCTCTTTTAGTTTCCGTAATGAACTTATGAGAAGGTTTAAAAAGACCACAAAATAATTCTGTAATAGAGTATCAGTTCAGGGGTAATGGAGAAGGATTTCAACAGTATTATCATTTAATGCAGCTGGATTTTCTATCCTAACAGTTTTTTAAAAAAATCTCAGGAAAGAATTGTTCAATTTATTGTTTTTTATATATATAAGACACGTTGAATGTGGGAGTTTATGTAATTGCCCAGTGAGGTTGCTTAAGTTTGGATGAGTCAGAATTCCAGTGTTTCTCAGAACTGTGAACACTCTAGCATCTCCATTTAGCCCTTAGTCTCACAGCAGTGGCTTTTCGTTATGACTTGTCTACCTGTAGTCTAGATCTCCATTAAGGACCCAAAGGGGACCACAATAAAGACTCTTGAGTCTCATCTCTTTACACAGATTCCCCCTTTCTGACATATCACAAATTATAGATCCTTTATCAGCCCTGAATTCTGAACACTGACCTCTGGGAAGATGGCAAAGTAGGAAATACCAGGAACCTGGAACCTAAAATAATAATTGCATTGGCAGAATCTCTATGGAGTCTATTGAGGCTTGCAACTTTTAGGGAAAGGCTTGGATGGTAAATTACAGTTAATGTTCACCAATTTCAGCTCTTAGCACAGTATCTGTTACCCATCCACCACCCCAGCTGTGTGGTGGGCAAGTGTGAAGACATTCCAGAGCAGCTGGCTGGAAGGAGGTTGGGAAAAATGTAGGGATTCTGTACTCTGACTGTGAATTGATGCTATTGATTGCAGAGGTGCAGACAGGGAGGCTGGGCACCTCATCCCTGATTGTACCTCACCCCTTATTGCTACAAACCCCTCCTCCTTGCCTGAAGTGACTTGTAGGAGATTTGAAGAGCTGGACTCTCATTACTCCCTTCATTTTTCTTTTTTGCCTTTTTGGGAACCAAACATTAAAGACTAGGACACTCAAAAGCAACTGCATATAAGGGGAAAATTACAAAGTTACCACACATTCCAAGAGCAGGAAAAGTATACATTCAGACAAGGCCTGAGAAGACCTTAAGATTTACCTTAGTATAATCTTTTGCCCACAATCAGCCTAAAACAATTGTAAAAACCCTAAAGCAATAATAAAAAATAGCAAACCCTAGGGAAGGATGTGAATCTGATTCTTAGTTACCATGTTATTAGATTCCAATGTCCAGTTTTCAACAATAATAAAAATCATGAGGCATACAATGAAATAGGAAAGTATGGCCTATTCTAGGAGGAAAACATAAACAGAAACTGTCCCTGATAAAGGACCTGATGGTAGACCTACTAGACAAAGACTGTAAAACAGTTATCTAAAATATGCTCAAAGAACTAAAGAAAGATGCAGGGAAAGTCAAAATTATGAGTGAATAAAATGGAAATATGAATAAAAAGATAGAAAACCTAAAAGCAAATCAAAAAGAAATTCTGGAGCTGGAAAACAAAGTAACAAGATGATTTCAAAGGCAGATTTGATCTGACAGAAAAAGAATCAGGAACTTTGAAGACAGGGCAGTAAACATTATCAACCTAAGGAATAGAAAGAAAAAAGATTGAAGAAAAGTAAATAGAGCCTAAGGGACATGAGGGATATCATCAAGCTGATCAACATATGCATTGTGGGAGTTCCAGAAGGAAAAGAGAGAGAAAATATTAAAAGAAATAATAGCTAAAAACTCCACAAATTTAATGAAAGATATGAATACAAACATCCAAGAAGCTCAAAGAACTCCAAGAAAGATGAACTCAAATGCATCTTGAGATACATTGAAATTAAACGTTCAAAAGACGAAGACAAAGGGAATGCTGAAAGCAGAAAAACAGAAGTGATTTTTCACATAGAAGGGCCCTTAAGAAATACTATCAACAGACTTCTCATCAAAAGCGTTGGAGGTAAGAGAACACTGGGCTGATAAAAGTCCAAAAGAGGCCAGGCATGGTGGCTCTTGCCTGTAATCCCTGCATTTTGAGAGGCTGAAGCAGGCAGATCACTTGGGGTTAGGATTTTGGAACCAGCCTGGTCAACATGGGAAAAATCCACCTCTACTAAAAATACAATAATAGTAATAATAATTAGCTGGGGGTAGTGGCAGGCTGCTTGAGAGGCTCAAAAAAAAAAATGCTCAAAGAAAAAAAAAGTCAACAAAGAATCCCTATCTTGCAAAACTCCTTCAAAAGTGAAGAAGAAATTGAGAAATTCCCAGACAAACCTAAGCCGAGGGAGTTCATTACCACTAGTCCTTGCCAGCAAGAAATGTGCAATGGAGTCCTATAGGGTGAAATAAAAGGGCACTAGACAGTTAGCTACTCAAAGCAATATAAAGAAAAAAAATTCTCAATAAAAGAAAATCTCATTACAAAGAAAAAAAATCTTAATACCAGGGATATTATAAAAGCTAGCATTATTGTAACAATGGTTCAAAATTGCCCTTTTTGCTCTCTACACAAACTAAGATACTTATACATTTTAAAAATTATTAGTCTAAAAGCTAGTATTACTGTAATTTTGGTTGTTCTACCACATTGTATATTTTACATAAGACATTTAAAATAATTATGAGTTTATGTTATAAACAATGTGTAACAAAGTAGTTTTGTGACATTACAAACCACAAAAGGTGAAGAGAGAGATAAAAAAGAGCAGAGTTTTTGTGTGTTATTGAAAATTAAGCAGGTGTAAATTCAAATTATACCCTTATAACTTTAGGACAGTCAATATAATCCCCATGATGACTGCAAAGAAAATAGCTATAGAATATATGCAAATGGAAGAAAAAAATATTTTACTACAAAAAATATCAACCAACCAAGAAAAAGACAGTAATCTAGGAAATGAGGGACAATAAAAGGCTGTATGGTATAAAAAAATGAACGACAAAATAACAGAAGACCCTCTATATTAGTAATTTTAATGCAAATGGATCAAACTTCCAATCAAAAGGCAGATTAACAGAATAGATAGAAACAACTGACTCTACTATATGCTGTCTATAAGAGAGTTACTACAGATCCAAACATACTGATAGATTAAAAATGAAAAGACAAAAAAAAAAAAGATATTCCATGCAAATAGTAACAAAAATAACAAGTTTGGTAATGCTAATAATGGGAAAAAAGCAGGCTTTAAATTTAAAAAGTTTACAAGAGATAAAAAAGATTAAATAAGCACAATCGGAAATGATAACGGTGAAACTGCAACTGATAATAAATAAAAAATATCATCAGAGATTACTATAAACATATCTACATACACAAAGCAGAACACCTTGAGGAAATATGGTAATTGAATACATCATCCCAAGATTGAACCAGGAAGAAACAGAAATCCTGAACAGACCAATAATGAGTAAAGTAATTGAATCAGTAATAAAAAAATTCTTCCAAAAACAACAGCAACAACAGCAAAAAAGCCCAGGCCCAGATGAACTTATGGACTACTTTTACCAAGTATGGAAACAAGAGCTGGAACCAATCTTAGTAAAACTATCCCCAAAAAAATCAAGTTGGAAGCATCCCTCCCTAATTCATTCTACAAAACCAATATTATCCTGACACCAAAATCATGCAAAGACATAACAAAAGCCAAACTTATATACCAATGTTCCTAATATAGATGTAAATATCCTCAACAAAATATTAGCAAACCAAATTCAACAGCATATTAAAAAGATAATTCATGATTAAGTGGGCTTTATTTCATGGATACAAGGATGTTTCAGCATTCACAAATCAATTAATGTGATTCACCACATAAATAGAATTAAAAACAAAAACCTTATGATCATCTCAATAGATGCAGAAAAAGCATCTGATAAAATCCATCATCCATTCATGATGAAAACCCTGGACAAATTATGCATTTAGGGAACATACCTCAAAATAATAACAGCCATCTATGATAAGCCCACAGCAGACATCATACTGAATGGAGAAAACTTGAAAGCATTCCTCCTAAAAACAGGAACAAGACAAGGATTTCCACTCTCAGCACTACTATTTAACGTAATACTGGAAGTCCTAGCTGGAGCAATTAGGCAAGAGAAAGAAATAAAAGGTAGCCAACTAGGAAAAAAGGAGTCAAACTATCTCTATTCACTGATTACATGATCTTCCACTGAGAAAATCCTAATAACTCCTCCAAGAGACTCCTAGATTTGAAAAATGACTTCAGTAAGTTTCTGAATACAAAATCAACACACAAAAATCAGTGTCATTTCTATACACCAATAACATTCAAGCTGAGAATTAAATCAGGAACTCAATCCCATTTACAATAGCCATAAAAATTAAAATATCCAGTAATACATTTAAACAAGGATGTGAAAGATCTCTATAAGAACTAAAAATACTGATATAAGAAATCATAGATGATACCAAAAAAAAAAGGGAAAACATTTCATGCTCATGGATTTGAAAAACCAATATTGTTAAAATAACTGTACAGCCCAAAGCAATCTACGGATTCAATGCAATTCCTATCGAAGTATCAATATCATTTAGAGGAAATGTATTCTCTTCCCAGGTCCACAAGGGGGTGTGGTTTCAAAGGCAAGAACTTCCCAGCGCCATACCTCCAACCCCTTCTCTATCCTGGAGCTTAGAGGGTTTTAACTTTCCCATGCACAGGAAGATAGACTAGTCAGGTGAGCTTCCTTTGTCTAGAAAGCACTCTAGAAGTTATGGGAGGGCTGTGAGCCAAAACAACAAATCAAAGGTTAGAAATCAAAGATCAATCACTCCAGCAGAAGTTTAAAGGAACTCCTTTCATAGGACAGAAAACGTGAATGTGGTGGGAATCTCTCTCAGGTTAAAAGTACCCTTCTCACATCGGTGTGGACTCCATTTCTGGATCCCCTTCCATGACATCATGGGAGCTACTATTCTTTCTCCTTTTTCTCTCTCTCTGCCTAAATAAATCACTTTCTGCAAAACTCTGGGGTCTGATATTTAATTAAATGAGCCCACTGCACCTGGTGGGGTCCTCTCCCCCATTTTTGGGTCAGTGAGGGACCAAGAACCTGGAAGAACACAGCCTATCGGGCAGCTGAGCCTCCCCAGCATCCTGAAACCTGGTTTGAATTTCACAAATTAGAAAAACCTATCCTAAAGTTCATATGTAATCAAAAGAGAGCCCAAATAGCCAAAGCAATCCTAAGGAAAAAGAATGAAGCTGGAGGCATCACATTACCTAATTGCTGCTATTCTGGATCCCTACTGACTCCAATAAGGATGGCATCATATCTGAGAGGCTGAAGAAGAGACCTGGAGTCAGCAAATGAGACATAGGATTTAGTGAGGAAACTTACATACAAGGACACTCCAGAGGTGGTGAATTAGACATGAGAACTGTTACTGTTTGTAAAAAGCATGTAATTTATATAGCATTTTCACTTAGCAGTCTCCACTTGGCCAAAACAAAAGGTATTAATTCCCTGTATAGCCTGCAGTTCACGGGATGGGCTGGGGGTTCAGATGTCCTCCATAAATATAGAATACATCCTCAAGTTGCCCACTCTCGGATTCTTTAGCTTAGGACTCCAAACACATTCTTGTAAGACAATAGGATCATTCTCAGGGTATGTTTAAGTTACTGCTGTCAGGTGCATGTGCCATACGCTCCACTCTAACATACTATTGAATGGCCCTCACATTCTTATCATGCTATTTCTTCTGTAATTCTCCTAGGGTCAGGTATGTGGTGGAACATTTGAGATAAATGCCACAGCAGCAATACAAACTACAACAACAAAAAATAACGAATATAATAACAATCACACTGGATACAAAGTTCTACCAAGTGCTTGGGAGTTGATTTAACCATGTTTTTATAGGTGTGTAAGACAGTGATTCTACAGTGTATTATAATATATACTATAGAATATAATGCAGGTGTTTAGGACCCAGATAGCCTGGTTACATTGTGAGAGTAATCAGGGATATATGAACAACATTCAGTTTTAACTAATGCATAGGTTCTACCCTGGGAAGCAGTTAAGATGTCCAGCGCCATGACATTTTGCAAAGTAATGTGTCTTATTTGGGTGGTCTCTTCAGAAAGAAGAATAATCGCATGGCTGGTAGCATTAATGGCTGCAGCCACATGTTTAGCCTCAACTTGCAGCTCTCTGTATTGTTGACACTTGGGGAGCAGAAATGGCCAAAGGGTAAAATTGCCAGGATGCATGCTTCTGGAAGTACCTGGCTTTTACACTCTCCCAGTGAGGAGGAATGTCTGGTATGTAAATGGGACACAATGCATACTGACAAGGATGCCACCAAGTGCATATAACAGTTCAATTAGAGGGTAAATAAGGCGAGCTGTGGGTGCCACCACCCATAACAATCCCCAAGAGGAGAGGTAGGCCCCCACCCTCCATGTGGAAAGAGTTTTTCTGCCACCCCAGCCACATATCTTTGCTTACTTGAAGAGACTGGTTACACTGCTGTGGGGGTAACCATTTATGGTAATTAATTGTCGATTTGAGGTGTTGCCAGAAGAGATTAACATTTGAATCAGTGGACTGTGAGAGGAAGAACCACCTTGGGTGGGTATGATCCAATTGGCTGCCAGCATGGCTAGAAAAACCAAGCAGAAGAAGGTGGAAGAAGGGGACTTGCTGAGTCTTCTTGCCTTTAACTTTCTCCTGTGCTGGGTGTTTTCTGCTCTCAAACATCAGACTCCAAGTTCGTCAGCTTTTGACTCTTGGTCTTATATCAGTGGTTTCCCAGGGACTCTCGGGCATTCAGTCAAAGATTGGAGGCTAAACTATCATCCTCATTACTTTTGAGGTTTTGGGACTTGGACTGAGCCATTACTGGCTTCCTTGCCAGCCATCAGATAGAGGCAAAAGTCCTATGTAGTCTAGCTGCCACTTTTATACTTGGCTCCAGCCCTGGCCTATCTGTTCAGTATTGTGTGGAAAGGGCCTGGGGTATATCTGTGCACAAGTAGGACACTGCTGACAGATAAGTACTATATCTTTGTATCATCGTAGTAGTCCTCAGTTTTCACTATGTCCCAAAAAGTATGTGGTCCCCAGTATCCTCTCTTTTTACATAGCCAGTAAGCCACATCTTTTGTGGACACTTCCTTGAGGAGGAGAATGTAGTCTACCTTGTGTGTCTATTGATTTCCAGGTGGTGTAGGTGCAATATGGGCATCCACATGGTAGACTGTTACATGCATCCCCTAGAAACGTGGATAATGCCATTCCAAATGTCAGCACCTGAAAGGGCACAGGCTGCTAGTATCCAATCCTATGTTTTCCACTATAGTAGCCACACTGTGAGTACCTTAAAGACAGCCCAGCTGTCAGTGCATAGGACTATTAGGTCTAGCTTATAAAGGAGGACCATCCAAGCTGCCCAGAGCTCAGCCCACTTGCTACTATGTCCTTCACTTGTATCAAACTAGATACTATCAGTGGATGGCTGAGTGGCTGCAATGGTCTAGGGTTAAGGACTGAATCATCATGAGCCATCTGTGTACCAGGCCTGGTCAGGAATTGGACCCTGTCCCTCCTGTATAAATGAAGGGATTTTTGGAGGCTCAGCAGCTTCCACTGAAGACTGTCCTTCAGTTGTCACATAGGTGACATGTCCAAGTATCAAGTGGAGGTCTGCAATTAATGTGTTCCTCTGCTGCAGGCAGGCCTGCCATTTGTCCTGTCTCTGTCTGGGCATTCCTAGGCTTTGATTTCTGGAAGGTACCCTTCAGCCAACCTTCTATGAGGTATGAGGTGCATACTAGCACCAAGACACTCCTTGTAATGTCCACCACTTGTAAAGAATAATACGAAGCAGAGTTGTTGCTCTGCAACATTACATTTAACACAGCCTCCTTCCATGGTGATACAGGAGTTAAGAAGAAAATCACTTAGGCAGATAACTAGGGAATGGGAGTTCTCAGAAAGACTTTTCTGTTTAACAAAAAGTAGCCCCAAATCATTTTCTAACAAAGAGCAGCCTGCCAGCTGGAAGCTTGCATGGATGAATGCCGGCAGGACTAAGGACTAGACATTTTTAAGACAGCAGCTCCATCTTCCCTTCTCTGCCAGCCATGTGTGCTGGAAGAAGCAGACAAAATGGCACCGATCAACTGAAAAGCCCATTGGCATAAGAAGATTAAGGTGAGATGAGCAGTCTTCCCTGCCTGCTATATAAACTTCATATAGGATTGAACCAATCTATGAGCCCTATGTAAATAAGACACCACTTCCTCAAACTGGACTATAAAACTTCGTGCATTTACCAACAACTGGCCCTTTCTTCTCGGAGACCCCTTCCTTTTTGGAGAAAGCTGTTTCTCTTTCTCTTCTACCTCTTAAACTTCCACTCCTAAACTCCTCATGTGTGTCTGTGTCCTAAATTTTCTAGGCACTGGCACATGACAATGAACCCCAGGGTATATAACCCAGACAATGTGGCCACTTTATAATGGGGATCTTGTTTGGGAGACACCGAGGTGTAACATTTATTGAAATGGCGAGTAGAGGAGTGAACGCCAACTCTATCCTTTCACTCTGAGGCTCTCAGCCTCCATTTTAGACCTTTCATGGAGGATTTATCTGGCACATGGGGCTAGAAATAGTCCTAGGGCAACTGAAGATTTCTGGTCAGGGCTACCTCCTGGTGTTATCCAAAGGCTTCTGGACTGACTCCAGCCTCTGACTGCCCTGATGGGGTGTCAGCAACAGGATCTCCAACTTTCCTATTGTAATTTCCTCCTTTCTTGTTTGCAACCATCGTATTTCTTATCCTCTCTGTGTATAAAATATGCAGTATGTTTTACAATTCGCAGAAGTAATCTTGTTTGGCAAGACCAGGGAATGTCTAGTAACTGGGGATATAGTTCAAGGGAAAATGTCTCTGTGATTTTCTAGGAACTGAGAGTTTCCCCTCGCCACTACCACTGTGAATGTCTTTCTCTCAGCCTTTGGTCTAGAGAGCACATGGCATTTCCAAGTCTCTCTCTGCCCTTGGTCTGGAAAGTACATGGCCTTTCCAGGTCTCTCTCTGCCCTTGATCTGGAGAGTATGTGGCATTTCCAGCTCTCTCTCTGTCCTTGGTCTGGAGAGCAGCACGTGGCATTTCTAGGCCTCTCTGTCCTTGGTCTGAAGAGCACATGGTATTTCCAGGTCTCTCTCTGCCCTTGGTCTGGAGACAACATGGCATTTCCAGGTCTCTATCTGTCCTTGGACTAGAGAGCATGTGGCATTTCCAGGTTTCTCTCTGCCTTTGGTCTGGAGGCCACATGGCATGTCAAGGTCACTCTGCCCTTTGTCTAGAGAACACACGATGTTTCAAGGTCAATTGTGCTACCTAGTGGAAGGGAGATAAATAAGGAACATAGTTGGTCCTTCACCGAAATACTCTACCCTCCCAGTTCTCTTCCCTTTTGCACCTCTCTACTAGAAACCAGGTTCTATGCCGCTTCTGTAAATGGGAAAATTCTGCCTTCAACAATTGAGGTAAAATATCATCCAAAGCCAAATTTTAGTCTCAGTGCTGTCTAACCAGCAGGAAAAGGGCCATCAAATTCCTATATTCCTTTAAGGCACCTATTCTGCCTCCAATTAGAGTGGTACTTAGTAAGGGGTTTTTAAGTTCAGAAGTTAAAACTGGAACCATTCTCTAGAGGTAAGTGCTTGAGCACAAGCCATAATAACAGGATATAAAGTTCAATCCAGCATGCCCCCTCTGTTAAAGTGGCCTTGCCCAACTATTATGTAGTCTTTCTGGAGATCAATTTTTTGGGGAGCCAGGCAGGTCACACGAGTCTAGGAAGTCAAAGAGGAATCACAGGCAAAGAACTAGAGCCACGTGGGTGAGCGTGACTAATCTCAATCACTTAGCTCCTTCGGTTCATGGCTGGGGGTCACGCCTGCAACCATGGGCAGCACGTTCTACAAGGTGCCTGGACCCAGGATCCACAGAGGGAAAACAACAAGGGGTACACCCCCATTGTCTTCCTCTCTACCCTGAGTCTCACCAAAAGAAAAAAAGACTAAAGGAATACCTTTTTCTCCCTTTTCTTTTTAGATGGATATTATCTTAAGCCTGCACTGCCTTGGAGTGCATTCTGAAGCACTGGGACTTCTTTCACCCTGAGACTTTAAAGAAAAAGTGGCTAATTTTCTTTTGCACAAGGCATGGACTTTATACTAGACCTTTGCAAGCATTACAAAATCAACCTAGTGCTTTCAGCAATCACATCAGGAAGGCCCAAAGAGAATAATTCTCCAAAATTAGGGAAGCAACTTCCAGGAGAACCATCTAAGGATCCCCCTTACTTGGGGCCCTTCGAGTTCCCTTCTCATTACAGGACCTTAGGCAAATAAAGGGAGACTTAGATCAATTTTCAGATGACCCTGATAGGTATACAGAAGCTTTCCAAAATGTACTCAGGTATTTGACCTCTCATAGAAGGATGTTATGCCACTCGTAAGCCAAACCCTAACCACACCTGAGAAGCAGTCAGCTCTACAAATAGCAGAGAATTTCAAAGATGAGCAATATGTCTCCTATAGTAGGCCAAAAGTGAAAAGAGAAGATAGTAAAGGGGAAGAAATAGGGGAAACACCATTCTCAGTAGGAAAAAGCAATACCTCTTGACAGCCCTTATTGAAACTCCCAGGCTTTGCTATGGTGTTTTTTTTTCATGGTTGAAAATGGCTTCTATCTCTTTTATGATGTTTTTACAACCTGGGAAAAATTAATTTTCCAACCCTTACAATGCCTGGCTTAGAGTTGAGCTAGGAGAAAGGAAACCCAGAAGGCTGACATGCCAACAATAGGGTAAACATTTCTTCCCAGTTGGGTTTTTGGCTTCTCTCTTCTTGTGCAAACTTGTAAAAGGGATAATAAGGATCACTGCTAGTATTTTCTGTCAAGTTTTAATGGAAAAGGATTTGTGAGGTTGGTCTTAAGCTGCAGAAAATCTGGTGTGCTTTGTGTGTCTTTTTGTATGGTTATGCAAAAGCAAGGGTACCTTAGGTTAAAATACAGACCCAGGATCCTATAAGACTGCTGTTCAAGCCAGCCCAACAAAGTTGCCAGTAAAAACATGGCTACAGGCCTCCATCTTGTTTCACATTCTTGGGAACATTACCTGTAAACACACAGCAATACTTTGTTTTAGCCTTTGCCACTTTACAATGGTGGCTGTCTTCTTGTGATAAGTCAGTTCCTGGGAGGGCCACAAAATCAAATAAGTCAGTTTATCAATCTGAGTAGGGTCAAGGTATATACCCCAGACAGTATATAGTATAGCTGCTTCAATAGTTGGTACCAGAACTCTAAAGGCACATGCTTATGTCCGTATGTTTCCAAAAGGTCCCACCCAAGCTGTTCAGGATAACTGGTAACCACCAATTCACACGGCTATCCCTTCACTAGAACTTCCAAGGCTTGCATTTATGTCACTGCAATTTTAGCTTGTTCAAGGCCACATCTTCCCGTGTGGACAAGTTCCAGTGGTCCTCCTTCTTGACTAAGCCATCTAGGGGCTTAAAGAGTTGCACCAAATAGGGAAATAAAAGTACACAATACCCTAGAAGGCCTAAGAAAGTCTGCAACTGCTCTGGTGGGGTACGACATGGGCAGGCCTGTAGCTTATTCTATAATGGCAGACCGAATAAATTTAGTGTCACCCCACTAGATGACACCCAGATATTTGATATGCCTGGACCCTGGATGTTGCATTGATCCTCCATCTTTCCTCTGTAGGTCAAGTGAGATAGCAAGGTAGGGGCTGTAGTTTCTAAGCTAAAAAGTGACTCAGAAGTTATCATGATATCATCAATATAGTGGAAAATACATATGCCACTGGGATGGTCCACTGACTCAGGTTGGAGGCCCTTCAGCCACAACAGACAGTGGGGCTAAGTAAACATCCTGGGGGTAAGACAGTAAAGATGCATTGTTCTCTTTTCCCAGAGGAAGGCAAATTGGTCTTGATGCTCTGGGGCAATGGGGATGCTAAAGAAGGCCTTGGTAAACAACTCAGCAAGAGAAAAGGACAAACAATCCCATTAAAAGTGGCCAAAAGACATGAACGGATATTTCTCAAAAGACATATAAGCAACCAACAAACATGAAAAAGTGCTCAACATCACTAATTATCAGAGAAATGCAAACTAAAACCACACTCACATTTCATCTTACATGAGTCAGAAGGGCTATAATTTAACAGTCAAAACAACAACAACAACAACAACAACAACAACAACAAAACAAACATATTGGCAGCGACGTGGAGTAAGGGAGCCTTGTACACTGTTGGTGGGAATGTGAATTGGTACCACCTCTATAAAAACAGTACAGATGTTTTGCAAAGAACTAAAAATAGAACTACCATTCAACACAGCAATGCCACAGTTGGGCATTTACCCAAAGGAAAATAAATTATTATACAAAAAAGACACTTTCACTCATGTGTTTACTGCAGTATTATTCACTACAGTAAAGTCACGGAATCAACCTAAGTATTCATCAATGGATGACTGTATAAAAAAAAAATGTGACATATATGGATGTCTGGCAAGAAGGCTGAATAGAACAGTTTTGGTCTGTAGCTCCCAGCAATATCAATGCAACAGGGGGTGATTTCTGCATTTCCAGTGAATTATCTGGCTTGTCTCACTGGGACTGGTTAGACAATGGGTACAGCCCACAGAGGGCGAGCCAAAGCAGGGTGTAACATTGCCCAACCTGGGAAGCTCAAGGGATCTGCAAACTCCCTCCCCTAGCTAAGGGAAGCCATGAGGGACTGTGCTGTGAGAAACAGTGCATTCCAGTCTGGATTCTATGCTTTTCCTATGGTTGTTGCAATCTGCAGACCAGGAGATTTCCTCAGGTGCCTACACCACCAGGGCCCTGGGTTTCGAGCACAAAACTAGGCAGCTGTTTGGGCAATCACCAAGCTAGCTGCAGGAGCTTTTTTCATACCCTAATAGTGCCTGGAATGCCAGCAAGACAGAACCGTTCACTTTCCTGGAAAGGTGGGTGAAGCCAAGTAGTTTAGTTCAGTGGATCCCATCCCCATGGAGGCCAGCAAGCTAAGATCCACTGGCTTTAAATTCTTGCTGCCAGTATAGCAGTCTGAAGTCAACCTGGGACACTCAAGCTTGGTGGAGGGTGGGGTGTCTGCCATTACTGAGGCTTGAGTAGGCAGTTTACCCCTCACAGTGTAAACAAAGCTACCAAAAAGTTCAAATTGGGAAGAGCCCACTGCAGCTCAGCAAAGCCACTGTAGTCAGACTGCCTGTCTAGATTCCTCATCTCTGGGTAGGGCACCTCTGAAAGAAAGGCAGCAGCCCCAGTCAGAGGCTTACAGATAAAACTCCCATCTCCCTGGCACACAGCACTTGGGGGAGGGGGTGGCTGTGGGTACAGCTTCAGCAGATTTAAAGGTTCTTGCCTACTGGCTCTGAAGAGAGCAGTGGATCTCCCAGCACAGGGCTCAAGCTCTGCTAAGGCACAGACTGCCTCTTCCAGTGAGTTCCTGACCCCCATGCCTCCTGGCTGGGAGATACCTCCCAGCAGGGGTTGACAGACACCTCATACAGGAGAGCTCTGGCTGGCATATGGTGGGCACCCCTCTGGGACAAAACTTCCAGAGGAAGGAACAGGAAGCAATCTTTGCTGTTCTTCAGCCTCTGACGGTGATACCCAGGCAAACAGGGTCTGGAGTGGACCACCAGCAAACACCAGCACACCTGCAGCAGAAGGTCCTGACTGTTAGAAGGCAAGCATAGAAAGGCATAGCAGCAACATCAACAAAAAGGACTTCCACTCAGAGACCCCATCTGAAGGTTACTAGCATAAAAAAACAAACGTAGATAAACCCACAAAGATGGGGAAAAATCAGCTCAAAAAGGCTGAAAACTTCAAAAACCAGAAACCCTCTTCTCCTCCAAAGGATCACAACTCCTTGCCGGCAAGGGAACAAAACTGGATGAAGAATGAGTTTGACAAACTGACAGAAGCAGGCTTCAGAAGGTGGGCAGTAACAAACTCCTCTGAGCCAAAGGAGTATGTTTTAACACAATGCAGGTAAGCGAAGAACCTTGAAAAAAGGCTAGGTGAACTGCTAACTAGAATAACCAGTTTAGAGAAGAACATAAATGACCTAATGAAGCGGAAAACCAGCACAGGAACTTTGTGAAGCATATGTAAGTATCAATAGCTGAATTGATCAAGTGGAAGAATGTGTATCAGAGACTGAAGATCAACTTAATGAAATAAAGTGTGAAGACAAGATCATAGAAAAAAGAATGAAAAGGAACAAAGCCTCCAAGAAATATGGGACTATGTGAAAAAACCAAACCTACATTTGATTAATGTACCTAAAAGTGTCGGAGAGAATGGAACCAAGTTGGAAAACACTCTTCAGAATATTATCCAGAAGAACTTCTCCAACTTAGCAAGACAGGCCAACATTCAAATTCAGGAACTACAGAGAACACCACAAAGATACTCCCTGAGAAGAGCAACCCCAAGACACACAATCGTCAGATCCACAAAGGTTGAAAAGAAGGAAAAATGTTAAGAGCAGCCTGACAGTAAGGTCGGGTTACCCACAAAGGGAAGCCCATCAGATTAACAGTAGATCTCTCTGTGGAAATCCTACAAGTCAGAAGGGTGTGGGGGCCAATATAGAACATTTTTAAAGAAAGTAATTTTCAACCCAGAATTTCTTATCTAGCAAAACTAAGCTTCATAAGTGAAGGAGAAATAAAATCCTTTACAGAGAAGCAAATGCTGAGAGATTTTGTCACCAGGCCTGCCTTACAACATTTCTTGAAAGAATCAGTAAATATGAAAAGGAAAAACCAGTACAAGCCTCTGCAAAAACATACCAAATTATAAAGACCATCAACACTATGAATAAACTGCATCAATTAATGAGCAAAATAACCAGCTAGCATATTAATGACAGGATCAAAATATACACACGACAATATTCAACTTAAATGTAAACTAGCTAAAATCCCCAATTAAGACACAGACTGGCAAATTCAATAAAGAGTCAATGTCCATTGCTGTGCTGTTTACAGGAGACGCATCTCATCTGCAAAGACACACAGAGGCTCAAAATAAAGGAATGGAGGAAGATATAAAAAGCAAATGGAAAGCAAAAAAAAGCAGCGATTGCAATCCTAGTCTTTGATCCAAAACAGGCTTTAAACCAACAAAGATCAAAAAGACAAAGAAGGGTATTACATAATGGTAAATGGATCAATGAGGCAAGAAGAGCTACATATCCTAAATATATATGTGCCCAATACAAAACACCCAGATTCATAAAGCAAGTTCTTAGAAACCTACAAAGAGACTTAGACTCCCACACAATAATAGTGAAAGACTTTAACACCCTACTGTCAATATCAGACAGATCAATGAGACAAAAAATTAACAAGGATATCCAGGACCTTAACTCACCTATGGACCAGGCAGACCTAATAGACATCTGCAGAACTCTCCACCCCAAATAAACAGACAATACATTCTTCTCAGCACCACATCACACTTATTCTGATACTAACCACATAATTGGAAGTAAAACACTCCTCAGCAAATGCAGAAGAACAGAAATCATAACAGTCACAGTGCAATCAAATTAGAACTCAGGATTAAGAAACTCATTCAAAACCATACAACTACATGGAAACTGAACAACCTGTTCCTGAATGACTACTGGGTAAATAACAAAATTCAGGTAGAAATAAGTAAGTTCTTTGAAACCAATGAGAACAAAAACACAAAAACACTAGTATTTCTGGGACACAGCTAATGCAGTGTTTAGAGGGAAATTTATAGCACTAAATGCTCACAGAAGAAAATGGGAAAGATCTAAAATTGACACCCTAACATCACAATAAAAAGAACTAGAGAAGCAAGAGCAAACAAATTCAAAAGCTAGCAGAAGACAAGAAATAACTAAGATCAGAGCAGAACTGAAGGAGACAGAGGCACAAAAAACCCTTCAAAATCAGTGAATCCAGGAGATGGTTTTTGAAAAGATTAGCAAAATAGACCATTAGCCAGACTAACAAAGAAGAAAAGCCAGAAGAATAAAAATGATAATGGGGATAATTACCACTGATCCCATGGAAATACCAACTACCATCAGAGAATAGTATAAACACCTCTATGCAAATAAACTAGAAAATCTACAAGACATGGATAAATTCCTGGTCACATACACACTCTTAAGACTAAACCCAGAAGTTGAATCCCTGAATAGACCAATAACAAGTTCTCAAATTGAGGCAGTAAATAATAGCCTGCCAACCAAAAAAAAAAAAAAAAAAAAGCCCAGGAACAGACAAATTCACAGCTGAATTCTACGAAAGGTAGAAAGAAGAGCTGGTACCATTCCTTCTGAAATTATTCCAAACAATAGAAAAAGAGGGACTCCTCCCTAACTCATTTTATCAGGCCAGCATCATTTTGATACCAAAGCCTGGAAGACACACAACAGACAAAGAAAATTTCAGGCCAATATGCCTGATGAACATCAATATGAAAATCCTCAATAAAATACTGGCAAAGCAAATCCAGCAGCACATCAAAAGGCTTAGCCAGCCAGGCACAGTGGCTCATGAGGTCAGGAGATCGAGACCATCCTGGCCAACATGGTGAAACCCCATGTATACTAAAAATAAAAAAATTAGCTGAGCCTGGTGGCGTGTGCCTGTAGTCCCAGCTACTGGAGAGGCTGAGGCAGAGGAATCACTTGAACCTGGGAGGTGGAGATTTCAGTGAGCTGAGATCGTGTCACTGCACTCCAGCCTGTAGACAGCAAGACCATCTAAAAAAAAAAAAAAAAAAATAGCCCTCACGATCAAGTCAGCTTCATCTCTGGGATACAAGGCTGGTTCAACATATACAAATCAATAAACATAATTTATCACATAAACAGAACCAGTGACAAAAACCACATGATTATCTCAATAGATACAGAAAACGCCTTTGGTAAAATTCAATATCCCTTCATTCTGAAAATGCTCAATAAACTAGGTATTTCTGGAACATATCTCAAAATAATAACAGCTCTGTATGACAAACTCACAGCCAATATCATACTGAATGGGCAAAAGCTGGAAGCATTCCCTTTGAAAAGTGGCACAAGACAAGGATGCCCTCTCTAACCACTCCTATTCAGAATAGTATTGGAAGCTCTGGCCAGGGCAAGAGGAAGAAAGAAAGGGTATTCAAATAGTAATAAAGGACATCAAATTGTCTCTGTTTGCAGATGACATGATTGTATATTTAGAAATTCTCATTGTCTCAGCCCAAAATCTCCTTAAGTTGATAAGCAACTTCAGCAAAGTCTCAGGATATAAAATTGATGTGCAAAATCACAAGCATTCCTATACACCAATAATAGACAGAGAGCAAACCATAAGTGAAATCCCATTCACCAATTGCTACAAAGGGAATAAATACCTAGGAATACAACTTACAAGGTAGGTTAAGGACCTCTTCAAGGAGAACTACAAACCATTGCTCAAGGAAATAAGAGAAGACACAAACAAATGGAAAAACATTCCATAGTCATGGATATGAAGAATCAATATCATGAAAATGGCCATAATGTCCAACGTAATTTATAGATTCAATGCTATCCCCATCAAGCTACCATTGACTTTCTTCACACAATTAGAAAAAACTACTTAAAATTTCATCTGGAACCACTAAAGAGCCCACTTAGCCAGACAATCCTAAACAAAAAGAACAAAGCTGGAAGCATCACACTGACTGACTTCAAACTATACTACAAGGCTACAGTAACCAGAACAGCATGGTACTGGTACCAAAACAGAGATATAGACCAAAGGAACAGAACAGAGCCCTCAGAAATAACACCACACATCTACAACCATCTGATCTCTTACAATCCTAACAAAAAGAAGCAATGGGGAAAGGACTCCCTATTTAAGAAATGGTGTTGGGAAAATTGGCTAGCCATGTGCAGAAAACTTAAACTGGACCCCTTTCTTATACCTTATACAAAAATTAACATAAGGTGGATTAAGGACTTAAATGTAAGGCCTAAAACCATAAAAATCCTAAAAGAAAACCTAGGCACTACAATTTAGGACATAGGCATGGGCAAAGACTTCATGACTAAAACATCAAAAGCAATGGCAACAAAAGCCAAAATTGACAAATGGGACCTACTTAAACTACAGAGCTTCTGGACAGCAAAAGAAACTATCAGAGTGAACAGGCAACCTACAAAATGGGAGAAAATTTTTGCAAGCTATCCATCTGGCAAACGGCTAATATCCAGAATCTACAAAGAACTTAAATTCACAAGGAAAAAAAGCCAAACCCATCAAAAAGTGTGCAAAGTAAATGAAGAGATACTTCTCAAAAGAACACATTTATGTGGCCAAGAAACATGGAAAAAAATTCATCATCGCTGTTCATTAGAGAAATGCAAATCAAAACCACAGCCAGAATGGTGATCATTACAAAGTCAGGAAACAACAGCTACTGGAGAGGATTTTGAGACAGGAATGCTTTTACATTGTTGATGGTAGTGTAAATTAGTTCAACCACTGTGGAAGACAGTGTGGCAATTCCTCAAGGATCTAAATCTAGAAATACCTTTTGACCCAGCAATGTCATTACTAGGTATATACCCAAAGGATTATAAATTGTTCTTTTATAAAGAGACATGCACATGTATGTTTATTGCAGCACTGTTCACAATTCAAAGACTTGGAACCAACCCAAATGCCCATCAATGTTAGACTAGATAAAGAAAATGTGACACATATACACCATGGAATACTATGCAGCCATAAAAAAGGATGAGTTCATGTCCTTTGCAGGGACATGGATGAAGCTGGAAACCATCATTCTCAGCAAACTAACACAGGAACAGAAAAATGAAATACTGCATGTTCTCTCAAAAGTGGGAGACGAACAATGAGAACACATGGACACAGGGATGGGAACATCACGCATGAAGAGCTTTTTCGGGGTGGGGAACTAGGGGTGGTATAGCATTAGGAGAAATACCTAATGCAGATGACAGGTTGATTGTTGCAGCAAACCTTCATGGCATGTGTATACCTATGTAACAAACCTGCGTATTCTGCACGTGTATCCCAGAACTTAAAGTATAATTTTTAAAATGTGGTACACATACATCATGCCCATAAAAAAGAGTGACATCATGTCCTTTGCAGCAATATGGATGGAGTTTGAGAACATTATCCTAAGTGAAGTAACTCAGGAAATCAACCACCGCATGTTTGCTCTTATAAATGTGAGCTAACCATTGGGTATACATGGACATAACAAGGGAAATAACAGACACTGGGGTCTCCAAAGTTGGTAGAGTTTTAAGAATTAAAAATTTACCTACTGTATACAATGTTTCGATGTATACCTATCCAAACAGTTGGATGATACCCATCATCCAAATCTTTACTATTTGGATGATGGGTACACCCCAAGCCCAAACCCTACCATTACTCAGTGTATCCACGTAACAAACCTGCAACGGTACTTCTGAATGTAAAACTTAAAAAATTAAAAGATAGCATATACTAATGCAAATTTCAATACAGCAAGAAAAATAACAGTAATTAACATTTATATACCTGACACCAAATCATCAAATATTTTACAAAAATTGACAGAAGCTGGGTACAGTGACGCATGCCTGTAATCCCAGCTACTTGGGAGGTTGATGTGGCAGTATTGCATAAACCCAGAAGTTCAAGTCCAGTCTAGCAACATAGTGACAACCTGTCTCTTAAAAAAAACCAAATAGAATTGAAATGAGAAACAGTCTACAGGAAGAGTTGGAGGCTTCAATACCCTACTCTTAATAATTGCTAGAAAACCAGACAGAAGGAAACAGAAGACTTAAACAACACAATAAATCAACTTGTTGTACAGACAAATACAAAATACCCTACCCTGAAAATACACATTCTTCTCATGGGTATATAAGACATTTTCTAGGATAAATTAAGTTTCAACAGATTTAAAAAGATAGCTATCAAAGTATCTTTTCCCATCACAATGGGATGAAGTTATAAATTAATAATAGAAGTAAAACAAAAAAACCCATAGATTTCTAGAAATTATATAAATAGCACACTCAGACAACTAAAGGATTAAAATAAAAATTACAAGGGAAATTAGAAAATGCTTAGAGACAAAAATGAAAACACAACATATTAAAACTTAGTTGACACAGTGAAAATAATGGTAAAGGAGATATTTATACTTATAAAGGATTACAGTAAAAAGCAAGATCTCAAACCAACAACCTAAGATTACAATTTAAGAAACTAGAAAAAGAAAAAAAAACCACACCCAGAGGAAGAAAAGGAAATAATAAATATTAGAGCAAAGATCAACAAAATAGAGGGTAGAAAAACAGTGGGAAAAAAACCCCAAAAATTGTTATTTGAAAAGAATCAACAAAATTGACAAACCTTTAGCTAGTTACCTAAAAAAACCCCCAAAACCAGAGAAATCTGAAATTACTAAACTCAGAAATGAAAGTAGGAACATTATTACTAATTCTATAGAAATAAAAAGGATAATATAGTACTATGAACAATTTTATGGCAACAAATTGGCTAACTAGGTGAAATAAACAAATTGCTAGAAACACAAAGCCTACTAAAAATAAATCGGAAAGTAATAGACAATCCAAATAGACAGAGAAATAATGAGATTGAATCAGTAATAAAAAATTTCCTGCCAAAGAAAAGCTCTACCCCTGATAGCTTTACTGGTGAATTATACCAAACACTTAAAGAGAAAATAATACCAATTCCTAACTCATTCTATAAGGCCGGTATTACCCTACCAAAGTTGGACAATAACAATAAAAAAAAAAAAATAAAACCAAAGACCAATTTCCCTCATCAATAGTAATGCACAAATCCTCAACAAAATACTAGCAAACTGAACTCAGCAGCATATTAGTAAGATTATATACCATGACCAAGTAAGATTTATTCTGGGAATGCATAAATGGTTCAACATATGAAAATTAATTAATGTGATATAACTTGAATAGAATGAAGGTAGAAAAACCCACATAATCATCTCAATTGAGGTAGAAAAAGCATTTGACAAAATTCAACATCCTTTCACAATAAAACCCTCAACAATCTAGGTTAGAAGAAAACTAACTCAACAATAAAATCTATATTCAAAAAAACCCACCATTCATCAAACTCAACTGTGAAATATTCAAAAGCTTTTCCTCTAAGATCAGCAACAAGACAAACATGCCCACTTTTACCACATCTATTTAACGTAGTTTCAGAGTCCATACTCCTAATCACCGTGGTATATTGCCTAGAACTAGATTCATATGCATATATATTAATTTACTGTACAGTAAAAGTAGCATTTCTGTACAGTAAAAGTAGGAAGTTGGATTGGAGGATTTAATATTGTTAGGCTGTTAATTTTACCCAAAGTGACCTACAGACTCAATGCAATTGTATCAAAATTCGTATGTCTTTTATGCAGAAATAGAAAACCATCCTTAAATATACATGGGTCCCAAGGGACTCCAGATATCCAAAATAATCTTGAAAAAGAAGAATGAAGTTGGAGGACCCATACTTTCTGATTTCAAAACTTAATATAAAACTACTGTAAACAAAACAATGTGGTGTGGCACAAAGACAGACATATAGAACACTGGAATAAAAAAGAAAGTCCGCAAATAAACCCTCCCATATATGGTCACATGATTTTTGATAAAGCTATCAAGAAAAGCTTACCAAAGTACCCTGCTACTACCTGCTTAAGACTGCCTGTCTCTGGATACCTTAGCCCAAAGTATTCTTTCACTCACAGAAAAAGAGACTGAACATTTTTCTATGTGTTTACTTGTCATCTTATTTTGTGACTTGCCTTATTCTTATTTTGTGATGTGCCTGATTGTAACTCCTGCTAGCTTTTTATTGGGGTGTTTTACTTCTTACTTCTTATTGGTTCTATATATTAGGTACCTTAACTCTTTGCATGGCATATGGTGAGTCTGTTGAACCAACACAAGTTATTGAAACTTTGCCCCATTGATTTGAAATGCTACTTTTACTGTACAGTAAATTAATATATATGCATATGAATCTAGTTCTAGGCAATACACCACAGTGATTAGGAGTACGGACTCTGAAACTAGGCTGCCTTAATTCAATTCCAACCTCTCAGGAAGCGCCTATTTGGTTGTACACACCCAAATATCAATAATTACGAAATTCCAGCATTGTTAATCTGACAAATATATAAATAATATAAAATGAAGTACTACCTAAATATTTGAAAAGTGAATAATATAAAATATATACCAGAAACTCTAGTTATTAAGTCATTACAATATGCTAGATACTTAATATATATTATTAATTCATTTGATACTTAAAACACACTAGGGATTTATGTATTATCATCACCACAGGTAATAAAATGAAAGCAAACATACTTAGGTAAATTACACAAAATTATGCAGCTAGTAACTGAGAGAGCTTGGAGTTTAATCAACAGGCCCTAAATATGAGAATATTACTATGAGGGTGCTGGACCTGAGGAAATGGGCCCAAAAGAACCCATCTCTTTGTTTACTTTACACTTGCACCTAGTAGCCTTGTCTCTTTTCAGTTTATTTTCTACAGTGCAGCCTAAGTGATCATACTCTAAACAAGGAATGAGCAAACTGTGACTTGTCATCCAAGTTCAACCCAAACTAAGAATGGTTTTTGGAAAAGAAATCACAGGAACAGTTTTACATGACACTTGAAAATTATATTCAAATTTCAATGTCTATATATGAAGTTTTATTGGAATACATCCAAACTTATTTGTGTATGTATTGACTATGCCTGCTTTTGCTCTATAACGGCAGAGTTAAATAGATGCAACAGAGCCCGTATGGCTTGTAAAAAGTCTAAAATATTTGCAACACTTAGCCAGACATGGCACATGCCTGTAATGTTAGCTCCTTTGGAGGCTAAGATAGGAGGATTGCTTGAGTCTAGGAATTCAAGGTTATAGTAAGCTGTGATCACACTACTGCATTCCAACCTAGGTGAAAAACTGAGACAAGAAAGAAAAGAAAGAGGAAGGGACGGAGGGCGGGCAGGCAGGAAATAAGGAAGGAGAGAAGGAAGGGCAGGAAATAAGGAAGAAAGGAAGGGAAGTAAGGAAGGAACAAAGGAAAGAAGGGAGGGAGGGAGGGAGGGAGGGAGGGAGGGAGGGAGGGAGGGAGGAAGAGAAAGGCAGGAAGGCCTGCCCAAAGTATTTGCTACCTGGACCTTTACAGGAAAGTTTTCTAGCAAATATATTGATAATATCACTCTTCTGTTTAAAATGATTTAGAAAATCCTATTGCCTTTGAGATAAATTCTAACTCCTTTATATGGAATGTAAGCCCGTTTAGTCTCTCTGCTTTGTAGCCCTATCAACTTTCTTGTCATGTTGTATGTCTTGAAACTTTTTACTACTGATAATATGCTAATACAAAATGGACTATTTTCGGGTTAACTGATACAGTTTGTGTGATCCCATTGTGATTCATATGTCATTATTTTTAGTCTTTTAGAAAAAGACATCTCAGAGGTAGAAAATCATGTATAAGTAGAGATAATCTTGTTTATTTTACAAGCTTTTAATTTTAAAAAAGGTAATATTTTCCAATCTGTAGTCAATAGAACTCTGGCTAGATGAAATCTAGATAGTAAGAATCAATCTATTAAAAGAATAAATTCTTTTAGACAATTTCTACATGGAACCTTAAATGTATACAGTAGATACATGAGCTTAAATAGAACTTTGAGACTTTAATGCTCTCAATATTTTGAGCTTCTGTAAAGCAGACCTTTGGGCTATAAATAAAGCTATGTATGAAGAGTAACAATGCAGCATTCTAAATAGTGACTGTTTGCTTTTCAAATAAAATGGATAGTAAAACCATTTTTATACTTCCCTTATTTTAAATTTTCAACTTTTATGTGTAAAAATCCTCATGGGTTAGGGTTAGCCTTGTCAATAGAAAGGCTGTTGGATGAAGGAGATTTTATATTGGACACTTTACACTACTATTGGCTAAACTGAGACCAAAAGCTGAAAAAGGTTAAGATTTGAGAAAAATTTAGAAGGTGCCTTTCATTATAATGTTTATAAATTAATAATTACAACATTAGACAGTACAGAACATAATACCTTGAGAGACAAATTTTACCAGGCACCAAACATTTAAATATTCATCTCTTTAGATCTTCTCTTGGCTAGAAAAAGATTGAAACTATCGACATAAAAAATAAAGAAATGTGGAGAAAATCTACTTTTATTGGGGTAAGTGGCAAAGGTGAAAAGGTAAAGATAAAAAAAAAGTCAATGGGGCTGGAAAATCTAAAAAGTGCAATTAATTTTCTGACACTGTGATCTCTGCATGTATAGATTTTGATGAAAATAATAAAATCTTCCCTCAGTATAATATGCCTGCTCAACTAGATATCACAAAATGCAGATGATGAGCAATAGAATGTTCACACTTTTGAAAGTAATTAGACTTTTTCATGATCCATAAAAGTATAATTAATTGAATCACGTACATTTAGAATTTAAATATCAAACTTAATCCGAAGATGACTGATCTAATGTGATGAATGCATAATATCTAAAACATCAAAGCTTAAACTAGAAAATGTCTTCATTGTGCACAAGATTCAAGAAAAGCACCTTCTGTATTTCTTGCTTTCAAGAAGCTTTTGCTCTATTGTTTCTGTGACAACAATGAAATTGCTGTCTTACAATATCTAAACCATCCCAGCTTAATTTAAACTATACAGTGTCTTCGTTGTGCAAAAGATTCAGGTAAAAGCGCCTTCTGGAAGTATTTCTTCTTTCAGGGAGCTTTTGCTCTATTGTTTCTGTGAAAACAATGAAGTTGCTGTCTAACAGAATATGATGGAAAACTAGGAAAGGACTCTTAATTTGTTCATTTGATTTCAAGGTGGCTCTGTGGTGCAAGACCTTTTAAAACAGAAACCTGATACAGAGTACAAGGATTCATAAGAAACTGGTCAGTTTTACTGTTCTGTAGCTAATAAATGGGAGGGCCAGAATGTACTTGATTTTGACCTCTTAGATACACTTTGTACTATGGTTACTTTAAAAATACATGTGAGAACATTCATACTTTGTTACGCTACACTGAAATCTAAGAGACAAACTACGCACATTCAAGATTTGTGGGACATGTTTCCCCCTATGTCCTGGATTCTACAGCTTTACTTCAGAGACTGGATTAGAAAGACATTTAAGCTTATTAGATAGATAGGTGTCATCCCCTTGTATCAAGGTACACGAAGAGAAAAGTTCAAGAATTATAAATTCTTAGAAAACATAAAAGATCCATTGGACTCAGCAAGGAAAATGTCAACAAATCAAAAGATACTAGATGGCTATTGACCAGTTTCATGAAAGCAAACCTGCAAATCAAGATGGAATAATGCTTTCCCACCATGTGTCTAAGACTGCAAATGACACTAATCCTTTTTAATGGTCACAAAAGCTGACAACTTACTCAGCCTTAGAACTGAAAGCACAAAATCATCTCTGAAAATGACTCACCATAAACAGGTCACGAGCACCAATGTCAACAGCTAGGAGAAATGCCTTTTCAAATCTCTGGTACCTATAAGGCAGAAAAAAAATGTTATGTTAGTTGTTAACAAGAATATATAAAAGGAAAAAGCTGTTTACTTAACATATTTGTGTGATACTGTCATTATCCTTCTGATTGGAAAAATATTTTCAAACAGAAGGGATTTGGCTTACTAGGATCTTCCATATGTGAAAAGTTGTTACATTTAGGAGGGGCTGAGGTACAGAGCCTGTGGAGGCCTTACTTTGAAGAATAAACATAACCCCAAGTAGACACTACTGACTATCATGGCTTAGAAAACATGTTGCCTCTTCTTAGTAGTTCTTCTCAGCTACAGAAATCAAAAGGCAATTGTGTATATTTTTGTGAATGAAGAGTGTCTTGTACTAGAAAGTTTATTGAGTCATTATATATTCAGTGGAGGTCAGATACACTAAGGAAGAGGTCAGAGGATTAGCAAATTATACAATTGGTCCATGCACTTACTGCAGAGTTGCATTTGTCCCCATTCCATTGTAACTATTCTGGCAACACTAATTATCCATTTTCTTTTTCATTTCTTTTTTATACAGGGCCTCACTCTGTCACCCAGGCCGAAGTGCAGTGGTGCAATCACGGCTCACTGCAGCCTTGACCTCCTGGGTTTAGGTGATCCTCCTACCTCAGTCTCCCAAGTAACGGGGACTGCAGGTGTGCGCCAAAATGCCCAGCTAATTTTTTGTATTTTTCACAGAGATGGGGTCTTTGCCACGTTGCTCAGGCTGGTCTCAAACTCCTAGGCTCAAGCAAACTACCAACCACAGCATCTCAAAAGCACTGAGATTACAGGTATGAGCCATTGTCATCCATCTTCTTAGGATCAAACTTAAAGGTAAATTCTCATCTTGTGTGTCCTTTTGGTCATATCTAATTCTATAAACAGCCCTTCCTTGAAACCTTCTTCTACCTTGGCTTGCCCTACTTTCCTTAATTTTTTGTTTTCCCTTCCTTAGATTGTGTTCTTCTCAGTCTCCTTTGCTGGTTCATTTTTCTCTGCCTCCCCATGAAATCAGTATTCTAAGATCTTCTTTTATTTTACCCACTCTCTCCAATCTCCTCAATAACCTTATCACTCCCAGGGCATTGTTAATCAATTATTAGTGGCTTACAAAACTACACATCTCTGGGATCCATATCTTCCCTGAGCTCCAAATTATTATTTCAAGGCATCTCAAAGCTAACATGTCTAACACGTTCACTGAAACATCAATTTGGCAATCATATACGGGAAACTGAAATTGGAGAGAGTGAAATTAAGGGGGATAAGTTAGGATGTGCTCTTCTTTCTAGGTGAGAGGTAATGATAGACAGTAGACAGTAGATGGTAATGATACATAGTAAAATAAAAAAACTGGCAGCATGGTGAAACAGAAATAGCAAAAGGAGAACCCCAACTAGATTGTTTATAAAATACAGAACCTAGTTAATAACTTTTCTTTCATAGGACTATGAAAGAAAAGTAAGTAACTACCAAGGGGGCCATCTTCTCAATAAAAAAATAACCAATTAAGCAAAATCCCTTGATAGAATCACAGTGAGGACTCCTCGGCAGACAACAACAAGGGGGGAAACAGGGGAGAACTACTTACAGGGCCATCCCCTTAGGAGATGAGTCTGAACAAAACTCAAGTTAAAGGTGATAAGCTCAGACTGCTGATTAAGCCAAGTACAAGAGCTAAACCCAAGAATTCTGATTAAGCCAAGGGCTAAAAGAGACCCAAGTTAGTAGTGCCCCTAACTTTCACAGAAACAAACAAATAAATTCATGTCTGGATTAAAGCCCTTCTAATAGAGGCCCTCAATGATTAACATAAATTAAAATCAAACAAGTATGAGTTCACAATCAATGATCATCAAAAACATAAGAAAATGAGGCACTATAACTAAAAATTAGAAAAATAACTAATTTAGATCTCCAAGGATTTCAGATAATTGAACTGTTAAAGTAGGCATATAAAATAATTCAATATAAATATTTAAAGAAAGAAATGAGGGAGTCATGAAAATAAGCATGTAATATCATACAATAAAGAATTAGGTTAATATTTTAAAGAATAAAATAGAACTTTTAGAAATAAAAGAATTAATAACTGAAGTTCAAGAATTAGACAACTTTTTTTTTTTTTAACTGGGTTTTGCTCTGTTACCCAGGCTGGAATGCAGTGGCTCGATTATAGCTCTCTATGGCCTCAACCTTTTAAGTACCTCAAGTCTCTTAGGAGACCTTGAATCTCCTAAATAGTTGTGACTGTATACAAGCATGCACCACGTGTTGGGGTAATACTTTTTTTTTTTTTCTTTTTTTTTTTTTCTGTAAAAGTGAGGTCTCATTATGTTGCCCAAGCTGGATTCAAATCCATGGGTTCCAGTGATCTTCCTGCCTCGGCCTCCCAAAGCTCTGGGACAATAGGTGTGAGCCCCACTGTGCTCAGTCAATTTGACACATTTGAAGAAAGAACTGGTGAAGTTAAAGTGCATAAATTATGTATAAGTCAGGAACTACTTGGAATGTTACACAGCGAAAATAGAGATTAAAAATATAAAGAGGTTAAGCAAATTAGAGAATATGAAAAAGTCTAATATGACTACACAGGGAATTAAGTTAATGGATAAGAATTTCCAGACATGATAAATGATATGAGACAATCAGCACAAAAGAAACAATGTATATCAGGCAGGATAAATAAAAACAATATTTAAAATATTCACATTTGTAATGGAAATGCAGAACTGAACAAAAAATGAAAATTAGGCCAGGTAAGGTAGTTCACACCTGTAATCCCAGCACTTTGGGAGGCTGAGGTGGGTGGAGCACCTGAGGTCAGGAGTTTAAGATCAGCCTGGTGAACATGGTGAAACCCCATCTCTACTTAAAAAAAAAAAAAAAAAAAAGAAAAATTAGCTGGGAGGGGTGGCGGGTGCCTGTAATCCCAGCTACTCAGGAAGCTGTGGTAGGAAAATCACTTGAACCTGGGAAGCAGAGGTTTGAGTAAGCTGAGATCGTGCCACTGCACTCCAGCCTGGGCAAGAAGAGTGAAACCTGGTCTCACAAAAAAGAAAAGAAATAAAAAGAAAGAAAATTTATATGGAACCAAAAAAAAGCCTGAATACCCAAAGCAATTCTGAGCAAAAAGAACAAAGTTGGAGGCATCAGAATATATACTTCTGATTCCTACAAAGCTACAGTAAACAAAACAGCATGGTAATGGTACAAAAACAGACACATAAACCAATAGAACAGATTAAAGAACTTAGTAAAAAAGCCAAACACCTGCAACCGACCTTCTGTTCTTTGGCAAGGTAGACAATAGCAGCAATGGGAAAAATGATTTCTTATTTAATAAATGATGCTAGAATAACTGGATAGTCATATACAGATGACTGAACTAAGCACCTTCCTTTCTATATATAAACAATCAATTCAAGATGAATTACAGACTTAAATGTAAAACCTTAGAAGAAAACCTAGGAAATATAATTACAGACATAGCCCTGGCAAAGATGTCATGACAAAGACTCAACAAGCAATTGCAAGAAAAAACAAAAAATTGATGAATGGGAAAACCTAATTAAACTAAAGAGCTTCTGCGGCCATGCGTGGTAGCTCAGGCCAGTAAACCCAGCACTTTGGGAGGCCAAGGAGGGTGGATCATGAGGTCAGGAGTTCAAGACCAGCCTGGCCAATATGGTGATGCCCTGGTCTCTACTAAACATACAAATACTAGCCAGGCATGGTCACGAGCCTCCTGTAATCCCAGCTATTTGGCAGGCCATGGCAGAGAATTGCTTGAACCCGGGAGGTGGAGGCTGCAGTGAGCCAAGATCACACCACTACACTCTAGCCTGGGTGACAGAGTGAGACTCTGTCTCAAAAAGAAAAACAACAACAACAACAACAAAAAGCTTCTGCATAGCAAAAGAAACTATCAAGAAAGTAAATAGATAACCTACAGAATGGGAGAAATATTCACCAACTATGCATTTGACAAAGTTCTAATATCCAGAAACTATAAAGAAGTTAAACAAACTAACAGGCAAAAAACTTACAACCCCATTAAAAAATGGGCAAAGGATATGAACAGATACTTCTCAAAGTAAGACAAACACTCAGCCAACAAGCATATAGGAAAATCACTGATCATTAGAGAAGTGTGAATCAAAACCACAATGAAATACCATCTCATTCCACTCAGAATGGCTATTTTATTAAAAAGTCAAAAAACAGCAGATGCTGGCAAGGGTGCAGAGAAAAAGAAACACATATACACTGCTGGTGGCAATGTAAATTAGTTCTGCCACTATGGAAAGCAGTTTGGAGATTTTTCAAAGAACTTAGAACTGTTATTCAACCCAGCAATCCCATTACTGTGTATATACCCAAAAGAATATAAATTGTTCTACCATAAAGATGTGATGTGTATGTTCATTACAGCACTATTCACAATAGAAAAGACATAGAATCAACCTAGATGCCCATCAATGGTTGACAGGATAAAGAAAATATGGTATATATATACCATGAAATACCATCTAGTCATACCAAAGAAAGAGATCATGTCATTTGCAGCAACACTGATGGAGTCACTGGCCCCTATCCTAAAAGAATGAATGACATCCAATTTACCTTTGTAACAAACTGGCTGATGTACCCTTGAACCTAAAAGTGCAAGAAACAAAAATAACTTATACATAAAATTTTAAAAAAGAAAATGCTGCCAGAAAGAAGATATATCATCTACAAAAGAACTACAAATAGCCTGACCCTAAACTTCTTATTGGCAAGAACAGGAGGTAGAAAACAGTGAGAAACTATCTTCAAATTACAGAGCAAGAATAAGCATCACGTCTCTGAGCAGAGACTCCTCCAATTTGTCGATTTTTGTTTTTGTTACAATTGCTTGGGAAGTCTTTGTCATGATGTCTTTGCCAGGGCCTATGTCCAGAACAATATTTCCTGGGTTTTCTTCCAAGTTTTTTATAGTTTTAGGTTTTACATTTAAGTCTCTTATCCATCTTGAGTTCATTTTTGCATATGGTGAAAGGAAGGGGCCTAGTTTCAATCTTCTGTATATACAAAAATTCTAAACTTGGATTACTTAATAGGTTCAAAAACATATAAAACAAAACAATGGAATTAAAACAAATGATCAGCCTACCATCACTGTGTGAGACTTCAGGAGTTATCTCTGAACTTTTGCTAGTCTAAGCAGTGAAAAAATTAGGAAAGAAATAGAGGCCTTAAACAACATAATTACAAAGCTATGTTTATTGAACACATAGAACTTAAATCAGAGAACCTTAAATCTTAAATCAGAGAATACAAATTTTTCTCAAGCACAAAATTATATTATGAAGTAAATAAGCACTGGGGACTATAAATTATATTATGAAGTAAAAAAGCATGCTTCAATACATTCTAAAGATTATAATTAATCCATCCACAATGTAATAAAGTTTGACAAAAAAGATAAGCAACATATTCACATGTACTTAGGAATGACAAAGGCATTAGTCAAAGAAGAAATAATAATAGAAATTTAGAAATACTTAAATATATACAAAAACACTTGAGCAAATGAGGCATTTGAAGGGAAATTTATAGCCTTAAGTGCTTATATTGAAAAGAAGTTTAAAAATTGATGAACTAAATATCCAACCTAATAATTTAGAAAAACAACAGTAGAATAATCTCAAGAAGGCACTGGAATAACATGTTTGAAGTACTGAGAGGAAGATGAAACACACACAAAATTTTATATGCAGCCAAGAGTCTTTCACTAAACTAAGAAAATTTATCACAAGTAGAACTAAACCATAAAAAAAAAAAAGAAAAGAAGCTCTTTAAACACCAGATGGAAATGCAGATCTTCAAGAAAGAATGAAAAGTAAGAGAAATGGTAAATACCTGGGCAAATATAAAGAACTCCATGACCTTTATTTAACATATAATTGTCGGTTAAAAGTGGGAATTATAATATTTTGTGAGGGTTATAACACGTAGGTAATGTATACGGCAACTATGACATACAGGATGAGGTAAGGTGGGTAAATGAATTGATTCAGCTCATTGCAAGATTTCTACATTTCACATGAAGTGGACTATGTGAAGATTTCTACATTTTAATTCTAAGTGGACTGTAGAACACTAAAAATATATAATATAACTCCTACAGCAACCATCAAAAAAACAGTGCAAGTAGGTATGACTAGAAAAGCAAGTAGGTATGACTAAAAAAGCAACTAGATAAATTAAAAAGTCTGAAAAATATTCAAATAATCCAAAGAAGAAAGGAAAGGAGGAGTGAATAAATGAAAATTGGAATGTACAAACAGAAAACAAATAAAATGGTAGACTAAATTCCAACTACATTCATAATTACATTAAATGTTAATGAACTGAACATTCCAATTAAAAGACAAAGACTGTCACAAGGCGTAAAATAGCAAGAATCAAACATACACTTTTTGTAAGAAGTCCACTGTAAAAATAAAGATAGTTTGAAAGTACATAAACAGAAAAAAAATGAAAACACTAGAATGGCTATAATTATCAGATGTAATAACTTTAAAAACAGTATTAAAGGAGGGACATTTCATAAGGATAAAAACATCAATTCATCAGGAAGACCTATAACAATCCTGAGTGTGAATATCTTAAATATACAAAGCAAAAAAAGGTAACAGAATTAAAGAAGACAATTATATTAACAGCTGCTTTTAGCACTCCTCAATCAGCAAATGATATAAAGTTAAAAAAATAAAAGTAATAGATGATCTCTATCTTCATAGAACATCAGTCTGAAGTACTGAAAGGAAGTGTGTCTCTATTATCAGTGTGTATTGTATATACATACACACACACATATATACATACACACACATATATACAAAAAATATATACAAAAATATATACAAAAAAATAAATAGATGATCTCTATCTTCATAGAACAGTATCAATCTGAAGTACTAAAAGTGTGTCTCTATTATCAGTGTATATTGTATATATATACACACACACACATATATATACTTTGATACTGTGTATGTGTAAATATATATATACACTCAGTGTGTATGTGTGTATGTATGTATCACCACCACATGAGAACTCCTTATTGATTGTTACTTTGCTCATTTATTTCTTCATTTTTGTCTTTGACCAGTCTTAGACTGAAAATGTTACATGCAAATTAACTACTAGTTTGCTTTTGTCTATTTCTCCTTATCCTCCTACAATTTCTGCTTTATGAAGATTCCTATCATTTTATTTGGTACACAGACATAATTTTTATTATGAAAGGTAGCCCACAGCATTGTAGAATTACTCTCTTTGTTCTTTAATAATCTGTGGCATAATTCTGTCTTGTCATACACTATATAACAATCCCTGCTTAGTTTGTATTTTTTGCCACGTAGCAACTTTGCTTTTTAAAAAATTGTTTTGATTTTGTATTTGTTTTGTATTTAGGAATGTTCCCATTTTTACAAACTCAATAAGCATGCATAATTAATGTAATTTTCTTTTGCTCCTTTTTCTTATACTTCTATTGTCTACTTTTTACATATCACTTTACTGAGATATTGTGATAAGAACACCTAAGATGTAGCCTGTTAGAAAAATTTTAAGTATATAATACAGTATTTCTTAATGATAGGCATTATGCTCTATGTTAGATCTCTAGGTCTTACTCATCCTGCATATCTGAAACTCTGTGCTCTTTGACCAACACCTGTTGCTCCCCCTACCACTGGTCCTGGCAATAACTATTCTACTCCATGCTTCTATGAGTCTGACTTTAGATTCCTCATATGAGTGGAATAAGTCATATTTGTCCTCTGTTCGTGCCTTATTTTACTCAGCGAAATGTCCTCCAGGTTCATCCATGTTGTAATTTCTTTTATTTTATAAGGCAAAATGATATTCTATTTATGTAAATACATTTTCTTGCAAATAAATTGCTTTTATTGATTATACTGCAATATAAGCAAATGATACAGATGGTATTAATAGAAATTTGTAAGTATTTGAATTCTATTTAATTCTGCTAAGAATTAGAGATTGACTTTTCCTAATTTGCCTTGCAAATGAAGTTGGTACTGTGAATTTTATTATTCTGGTTTTGTATATCCATGTTTCTCTATTTTTTCATTATTATCCTTTCCCCAAAGGCCTTTTTATTTAAACAATTTTTAAATGTGAAATATCCAAATTTTTCAGTGCTGACTTAATTTTTTTATACCCTTTGCCTATCATCTCCCCTTTTTCAGAATGCCTCATTTCACCTAACTTTATGGTAACCACCATCCTATTCTGTAACACCATGAGTGCAACTTTTTTTAGATTATACATGTAAGTGAGATCATGCAGTCTTTTTTTTTTTTTTTTTTTTTTGGAGAGAGAGTCTTGCTCTATCACGAGGCTAGAGGGCAGTGGTGTGAACTCAGCTCACTGCAACATCTGCCTCCTGGGATCAAGTGATTCTCCTGCCTCAGCCTCTCGAGTAGCTAGGGCTACAAGTGCGCACCATCATATCCAGCTACTTTTTGTATTTTCAGTAGAGATGGGGTTTTATCATGTTGGACAGGATGGTCTTGATCTCTTGATCTCATGATCCACCCACCTTGGCCTCCCAAGGTGCTGGGATTATATGTGTAAGCTACTGCACCCAGCCAATCATGCAATCTTTTTTTGTCTGGCTTATTCACTTAACAAAATGTCCTCCAGCTTCATTCATATTGTTGTAAATAACAGGATTTCCTTCTTTTTAAAGGCTGAATAATATTCCATTATACATTTATGTTGTTTCTGTATCGACTTAACATTTGAGGGAAAATTAGGTTGTTTCCATAATTTACCTGTTGGGAATAATGCTGCAAAGAGCATGAGAGTATGGATGTCTCTTCAAGATAGTAATTTTATTTCCTTTAGACATATACCCAGAAGTAGGATTTCTGGACCATATGATAGTTCTATTTTTAATATTTTTAGAAACATTTATACTGTTTTCCACAGGGGCTATACCGGCTAACATTCCCACCAAAAGTGCTATCCTTTTATCTACATTCTTGCCAACCACTTGTTACCTTTTGACTTTTTGGTCAGGAGGTATCATAACAGATCTAAGGTGTTATCTCTTTGTGCTTTGATTTTCATTTCCCTGATGATTAGTGATGTTCAGCATCTTTTCATATACCCATTGGACATTTGTGTATCTTCTTTGGAAAGATGTTTATTCAGGCCCCTTGCCCATTTTAAAATTTGGTTATTTGCTATGGAGTTGTATGAGTTCCTTATATATTTTGGATATTGACCTCCTTCCCAGGTATATGGTTTTAAAATATTTTCTCTCATTCAGTTGATTGCCTTTCATTTTGCTGATTTTTTTTCTTTGCAGTACAGGAACTTTTTAGTTTCATGTAGTTCCATTTCTTTTTTTCTTTTGTTGCCTATGATTCTTACATCAAATCTAAAAACTCATTGCCAAGACCAATAGCAAGGAACTTTCTCTCTTTGCTTTCTTCTACCAGTTTTAGTTTCAAGGTTTTAAGTCTTTAATCCATCTTAAGTTAACTTTTCTGTATGGTGTTAAGACAGGCATCCCTCTTAGAACTGTTTTGCTGCATCTAGTTACATTTGGGTATGTTGCATGTTTCATTATGTTATGGTATATTGTGTGATCCATTCTTAGGATGCATAAGTTCACTGTTTCCCAGGGCTTTTTTATTTTTATTTTTTATTTTTGAGACAGGGTCTTTCTCTATCACCCAGGTAGGAGTACAGTGGCACTATCATGGCTCACTGCAGCCTCAACCTCCCAGGTTCAAGGATCTTCCCACCTCAGCCTCCCAAGTAGCTATGACTACTGGTATGCATCACCATGCCCAGCTAGTTTTTGTATTTTTAGTGCAGGAAGAGTTTCACCCTCTTGTCCAAGCTGATCTTGAGCTCTTGAGATCAAGAAATTCACCCTCCTTCGCCTCCCAAAGCGCTGGGATTACAGGCGTAAGCCATCATGCCCAATTACTTTAAAGCCATCGGCCATCTTTTTTTAAAGACAGATTTGACACCATGTAGAATAGCTTGGGAAGATACAAAATCCTTGGCCCATCCCCTTTTTCCTTGTGCATTTTGTAGTCATTGTATCAGTGTTCTCTTGTTGGTAGGAAATTTGTTAACTTGATTATTTTTACCCTTTCAAAACGATTTAATGTTTTGGCCTGGAGACTGGGAGGATATATTATCTTTAAAGTTTGTTTTACTAAGATATTTCATGGAACAGTCTGACTGTTTGGGTTAATTTTCCAGGTACACTGTGAGTTTTTTCAATATTTACATTCAAGTCATTTATTTCAGGACAGATATCTTGAATATTTTAAATCACCTCTTGAGACATAATTCATTTATAATAAAATTCACTCATTTTAAGTCAATAGTGCAAGGGATTTAGATGAATATGTATAGCTATGTTACAATAACTACAATCAAGATAAATGTTTTTAAAATCATTTCAAAAGCAGTTTCCATGTGCTATTTGCAGTAAATGCCCTTAGTTCATCCACCTTCAGGTTTTGGAAACAATTGATCCATCTGGTTTCTCTCACTATACTTTTGCTTTTTTTCCTAGCATGTCATGTGTGATATCAAACAGAATACAGTTCAAATTTTATCAGGTTTTGCTTTTTTTCAAGAATATCATAAATGGAATAACAAAGAATGTATTGTTTTTATCTTTCTTTTCATAAATCTTTGGAGATTCATCTATTTTGTTCAGGTATGTAGTTTTAAAAAAAAATTGAATAGCATTAATCAACAGTTTGTTTATACATTTCCCAATTGGTGGTCATCTGAGACGTTCCCATTTGGGCCTGTTATTAATAATGGTGCTTTAAGTATTCATGTATAAATTCTTGTATGGAGATGTGTTTTCAGTTTTCTTAGCGGGGGAGATACATATATATGTTTATGTATATTTATACATTCTAACCATTCTAATCATATTCTAATAATTCTAATCATATAATTAGAATGGCTAGAATGTTCACATATAAATATCTTCCCCTAAGAGAAATATATTTACATGTATGATTACAATGGTTAGAATTGTTAGGTAATATGGTAAGTGTATTTTTAACTTAAAAGGAACTGCTGAACAATGCTCCAGTGTAGCTATAACATCTTATGTACCCAAGAGCAACAAAGAAAATTTCTAGTGTATCCACATCCTCCCTAGCACTTGGTATTATTTGTCTTTTAAATTTTATCCTTCTAATAGTTCCTGGCATAGTGGCTTCTCATTATATGTAAAACATACTTCTCTGATGACTAATGATGTTGAACATTGTACAAGTGCTACCTAGACATCCATATTTTTTCTTTGGTAATGTGTCTCTTCAAATTCTCTGTCCATTTTTTATTGAGTTAGTTTACAGTTAAGTTGTAAGAATTCTTTATATATGCTGGTTACAATAATCAGATACTGTTTTATCAGACATATATACTGAGAATATTCTCAGTTTGTGGCTTTCCTTTTCTCTTCTTAATGGTGTCCTTTGAAGAGCAGAAGCTTCCAATTTTGATGAAGATCTGTCTATTTTATTCTTTAATTATATTTTCCTTATTTGATTTTGTAGAGACAGGGTCTCACTCTGATACCCAGACTGATCTGGAACTCCTGGCCTCACATAATCCTCCCACCTTAGCTTCCCAAAGCACTGAGATTACAGGTATAACTACACTCGACCTATTTTTTCCATGTTACATCTAAGAAATATTTATATCGAAATCACTATGTTTATCTTTGATCCACTTTTCCTGAAGATCTACAGTTTTACCTCTTATATTTAGGCTTGTGACGACCCATTTCAAGTATATTTTGTATTGGTATGAGAACAGAATTTTTTTTCTTTTTTCTTTTTCTTTTTCTTTTTTTGGCCCACACAGATATCCAATTGTTCTAGCATCATTTATTGAAAAGACTACTTGTTTGAGGACTAAGCTCTTATTTTTTTTTATCTTGCCCAAATACCTAAGGGGCCTGGGGAGTCATGCCCTACGAACTAAATTCCCATCAGATGGGTTTTATTTAACCCCATATATCATGACTTACTTTCCAATCTGACTCTGGCATAACAAGGAAGAAAATCAAAAGGTTTTACCCCAAAATATATTTCCTTGCCGTACCTTGATTGCCCTGCAGTATCCTATGGGAAAAATCCACATTCTGTAGAGAATCCCTTTTCCCCTTTGTTTCCCTTCCTTCCTTTTCAGATCCAGGAGATAATCAACTAAGAGCCAGGCACCCTTTTAAGTTCTCTAAGAAACATTTTATGACCTGCTGTTTCTGAAGTCTGCTATCTGGGAGATTCCTCTGCACAATAAAACTTGGTCTCCACAATCCTTTATCTTAACCTGAACATTTCCTTTCTATTGATTCTAGGTCTTCAGATAAACTCAACCAATTGTCAACCAGAAAATGTTTAAATTTACCTATAGCCTGGAAGCCCCTGCTTTGTGTTGTCCCACCTTTCTGAACCAAACCAATGTATTTCTTTAATGTATTTAAGTCTCATGCCTCCCTAAAATGTATAAAACCAAGCTGTACCCTGCCCACCTTAGGCACATGTTCTCTGACCTCCTGAGAGCTGTGTCATGGCCATGTTCACTCATATTTGCCTCAGAATAAATCTCTTAAAATATTTTACAGAATTTTACTCTTTTTGTTGACACATTCTCCATAGAATTAGCCTGACAAAGTAGTAAAAACCTACTTGCAATAAATTTTGGAATCAGGAAGGATGAATATACAAAGTTTGCTCTTTTTCAAGATTGTTAGGGGTATTTTGTAACTTCATGGGAATTCCCTATTTTTGAAAAAACAAAAACAAAATCTTTGGAATTCTGGGAGGGGTACCAAAAAATCTGTAAATTACTTTGTTCACAATTGCCAGCTTAACAATACCAAGTCTTTATCTTGCCAAAATACCTAAGGAGCCATGTTCATGGATTACATGAACCTGGAGTGTTTTTACATTTATTTAAGTCAATTTCTTTCAGGAATGTTTTATAGCTTTCAGTGTTTATGTCTTTCACCTTGTGAATCCCGAATATCTGAGACAGGTGTCAGTCAATTTAGAAAGTTTATTCTGCTAAAGTTGAGGATGCACACCTATGACACAGCCTCAGAAAGTCCTGACAACATGTGCCCAAGGTGGTCAGAGCAGTTTGGTTTCATACATTTTAGGGAGACATGAGACATCAATCAACATATGTAAGATGAACACTGGGTCAATCCAGAAAGGCAGGACAACTTGAAGCAAATGTGAGACAACTGGAAATGGGGAGGGGACATTCAGGTCACAGGTAGACAAGAGACAAATGGTTGCATTCTTTTGACCTTCTGATTAGCCTCTCCAAAGGAGGCAATCAGATAGTGCATTTATCTCAGAGAGCAGAGGGGCAACTTTGAATACTGCCCTAAGCAGTTCCCAGCTTGACTTTTCTCTTTAGCTTAATGAGTTTGGGGCCCCAGGATTTATTTTCTTTTCACAACCTCCTTGGTTATAGTTACTGCTAGTGTGAAACAAAAAATAAATCTTGGGACCCAAACTCACTAAGCCAAAGGGAAAAGTCAAGTGGAAACTGAGTCACATGAACCTGCCTCCAATTTTATTCCTAAATAAGACAGCTACAAAGATTTTTAAAAGCTACAGACCTCCTTCACAATTTGATCACAGGGCCCCAAGATCTTTACCCTAAAACAGTTCTGTTGAATTTCACCCTGACAGTGTAAATTGACAGCTTATCTTCACAGGTAAGGAAGAAAGGACAGAACTTAAAGTCAGCCTTCTGCCCCCCAGACACAAATGCAGATCTGATTGCTTCCTCTGCTCTATGTTTATCTCATGTTAAAATCCAGATTTAATGAGCTAGATGCCTAAGTAACTATTCCTCTACCCCTTTCACATGTATATGGATGATCAAAGACTCAAAAGAATGCAACCCTTTGTCTCTTATCTACCTATGACCTTTTAAAATTTCTTCCTCTTTCACCAATACCTGCCCTTTTCCCTTTAAATACTGAAGTCCCTAGAACCTCTTTGTAAAAAAGCAGGGACCACAATTTTTCCTGTGAGTCTGTGTTCTTTCCTGGGCATCTCCTTAACTGTGGCAAATAAACCTCCTAAAATGATTGAGATTCTCCTTGGTCATTTGATTTACATTAGGTATTTTATTCTTTTGGATGCTATTGCAAATAGAATGAACTTTTTTTTTTTTTAAAGACAGAGTCTCACTCTGTCACCCAGGCTGGAGTGCAGTGGCACGATCTCAGCTCAGTGCAGCCTCTGCCTCCGGGGTTCAAGTGATCCTCCCACATCAGCTTCCCAAATGGCTGCGATTACAAGTGCCCATCACCACACCTAGCCAGGATTTCTTAATTTCCTTTTTAAACTGTTCATTGATGGTGTAGAAAAATGCTACTGTTTTTTTTTGATCTTGCATCCTGCAACCTTGCTGAATTCATTTATTCTGTCTAATAGTCAGAGGAATGTGAACCAGAACAATTCCATCTTAAGTAGGAGCTAGCTAAAATGAGGCTGAAACCTAGTGGGCTGCATCCCAGACAGTTAAGGCATTCTAAATCACAGGATGAGACAGGTCAACACAAAATACAGGTCATAAAGACCTTGCTAATAAAACAGGTTGCAGTAGAGGAGTCAGACAAAATCCACCAAAACCAAAATGGCAACTGTTAGGTCTCCAAGTCCGGGCCTGGCCATTTTAGCCTTGGTGACCCACACATATACTTCTGGATGGTGTCCAGGAACCAGAAAGTCTGAAGTGGCCACAAATAACCAGGCGGCCACAGTAAGAAGTAAAACAACTTGTTCCTGACTCAACCAATTGCTGCAACCTGCATCCATTGTTCCTGTTCAGCCTTGCAAAAATTCACCCCCTACCCACAGACACTGAGTTTCTCAAGACCCCCACCCCTGTAACTATGTATCTACCATACCCTACCCTCTGACTGCAACCGATACTTCCTACCCTATGATCATGCCTGCTTGTAATAAATGATCCCACCCTTGTGATCATGCATCCCATGATGCCCTTCCCCTCCCCAAAATAGATTACCGATCCCTACCCTTGTAGTCATGCATCTTGTGACATCCTCCCCTCTCCTCCCCTCCCCTCCCCAAGACAGATTATCAATCACCTTTAGCTGACCATTTGCCCCAACCTATATAACCAATCCCCTCTCCTACCCCCTTTGCCTAATTCCTTTCTCAGACTTGGCCCACTTGAAACCAAGCACGAAATAAACGGCCTTGTTGCCTACACAAAGCCTGTCTGGTGGTCTCTTCATGTGAGTGACCTGCAAGATAGCAATGAGAGTGACTTCTAGATGTCCTCAATGCTACACTTTCACCAGCACCACGACAGTTGATAAATGCCATGTCAACATCAGGAAGGTACCCTATATGGTCAAAAAAGAAGAGGCATGAATAATCCACCCCTTGTTTAGCATTTCATCAAGAAATAACCATAAAAATGGGCAACCAGCAGAACTCAGGGCTACTCTGTCTCTGGAGTAGCCATTCTTTTATTCCTTTACTTTCTTAATAAACTTGCTTTTACTTTGCAATGCAGACTCGCCCTGAAATCATTCTTGCGCAAAATCCAAGAACCTCTCGTGGGGTCTAGATCAGGACCCCTTTCTTGTAACTTAATGGTTTTTATGTGGACTCTCTGGAATTTTCAAAATAGAATCATGTCATTTGCAAATACAGTTTTCTTCTCTTTTTTCAATTTAGGTGGCATTTCTTTCTTTTGTTTTACCTAATTGCTCTGACTAGGAATTCAAAAACAATATTGAACAGTAATGGTGAAAGTAGACATCCTTATCCTGTTCCCAATCTTAGGCAGAAACCACTCAGTCTTCTACCATTGAACATATATACCATTGAACTGTGTATATATCCAAAAGAAATGAAATCACTGTATCCAACAGATATTTGCCCTCCCATGTTTATTACAGCAGTATTCACAATAGCCAAAATATGGAACCACCCTAGTTACCCATTAATAGATGAATGGATGAATGGATAAAGGTCACAAATGGCCTTTATCATGTTGAGGAAGTTCATCTCTATTCTTAGTTTTCTGAGCTTTTAACATGAATGGGTACTGAATGTGGTCATTTTCCCTGCATTAAGATTATTGTATGGGTTTTGTCCTTGCTTCTACTCATGATTGACAGATTTTCTTACGTTGAAACACACTTACGTTCCTGGGATAAATCAACCCATTAGGTTATTGATTTCAGACCTCTACTTTCTAAAATTTTTATTGAGGTAAAATATACTTATAAAAGTTACCACCTTTACTATTTTTACATGTACAGTTCAGTGCTAATAAATACATTTATAATCTTTTTTCCCCCCTTTATCCTCCTCCTTACCCTTCCTGGCCTCTGGTAAACCACCAATCTACTATCTATCTTCATGAGAGTCACTTGTTAAGATTTCACTTATGAGTGAGAACATGCAGTATTTGTCTTTCTGTGCTTGGCTTATTTCACTTAACATTATGACCTCCAGTTCCATCTATATTGTGGCAAATGACATGATTTCAGGTTTTTTTTTTTGATGGTTGAATAATATTTCACTGCGTATATATACCACATTTTCTTTATCCATTCATCCATTAATGGGTACCTAGGGTGGTTCCATATTTTGGCTATTGTGAATAGTGCTGTAATAAACATGGGAGTGCGAATATCTGTTGGATACAGTGATTTCATTTCTTTTGGATATATACACAGTAGTATATATTTAAAGCAATGTCTTAATCATATGGTAGTTCTGCTTTTAGTTTTTTAAGAAACCTCCATTTTGTTCTTCATAGTGGCTATACTAATTACAGTGTTACCAACAGTGCACAGGAACTCCCCTTTCTCCATTCTTACCAGCATCTGTTATCGTCTATCTTTTGGATACAAGTCATTTTAACTAGGATAAGATGATGGGTCATTGTGGTTTTGATTTGCATTTCTCTGACTGGTGATGTTGAAGAGTTTTTTCATATACATGTTGACCATTAGTATTTCTTTTGAAAAATGTCTACTTAGATCTTTCGCCCATTTTATAAAACAGGAATTTTTTTGCTATTGAGTGCCTTATATATTCTGATTAGTAATTCCTTGTTGAATGAATAATTTGCAAATATTTTCTCCCATTCTGTGGATTGGCACTTCACTTTGTTGACTGTCTTTTTTGATGTGCAGAAACTTCTTTGCTTGAGGTAATCTCATTTGTCTGTCTTTGATTTGGTTGCCTGTGCTTCTGAGGTCTTACACAAAAAGTCTTCTCAACAACCAGTATCCCAGAACCTTTCCCTAATGATATCTTCTAGCAGTTTCATACATTCAATTCTTAGGTTTAAGTATTTAATCCATTTTAATTTTTGTGTATGGTGAGAGATGGGGTCTACCTTCATTCTTCTTTAAAGAGCAATCTAGTCTTCCCAGCATCATTTATTGAAAAGACTGTCCTAGGGCCAGGTGCAGTGACTCACGCCTGCAATACCAGCACTTCAGGAAGTCGAGGTGGGTGGATTACCCGAGGTCAGGAGTTCGAGACCAGCCTGACCAACATGGTGAAACCCTGTCTCTATTAAAAATACAAAAATTAACCAAGCATGGTAATGGGTGCCTGTAATTCCAGCTACTCAGGAGGCTGAGGGAGGAGAACCATTAGACGTTTGAACCCAGGAGGTAGAGGCTGCAATGCCAAAATCACACAATTGCACTCTAGCCTGGGTAATAAGAGCAAAACTCTGACTCAAAAAAAAAAAAAAAGAAAGAAAAGAAAAAAAAAAGACTCTCCTTTCCTCATTGTATGTACTTGGTGTCTGTGTTGCAAATAACTTATCTATAAAACTATGAATTTATATAAGGGTTCTCTATTCTGTTCCATTTTCTTATGCATCTGTTTTTATATCAGTGCCATGCTGTTTCGGTTACTATGGCTTTGTAGTAAATTTTGAAGTTAGGTAATGTAATACCTCTAGCTTTGTTCTTTTTGTTCATGATTGCTTTGGCTTTTCAGGGTCTTTTACAGTTTCATATAAGTTTTAGAATTTCTTTTCTATTTTTGTGAAGAATGTCATTGTTATTTTGATAGGAATAACAATGAATGTATAAATTGCTTAGAACTGTCATTTTAACTATATTAATCTTCCAGTTTACAAGCATGAAATACCAATTTTGTATGTGTATTCTCTTCAATTTCTTTCATCAGAGTTTTATAGTTCTCCTTGTACAGATCTTTTACTTCTTTTGTTATACTGATTCCTAGGTACTTAATATTTTTGTAGCAATTATAAATGAGATTCCCTTCCTGATATCTTATTTTTTTAATTTTAAATTTTATTTTTTGAGATGGAGTCTCACTAAGTTGCCCAGGCTAGAGGGCAGTGATGTAATCTCAGTTCATTTCAACCTCTGCCTCCAGGATTCAAGCAATTCTTGTGCCCAAGCTCCCTGAGTAGTTGGGACTATAGGCACACACCACCATGCCGGGCTAATTTTTGTATTTTTAGTAGAGATGGGGTTTCACCTCATTGGCCAGGCTGGCCTTGAACTCCTGACCTCAAGTGATCCATCCACCTTGGCCTCTCAAATTGCTTGGATAAAAGGCGTGAGCCACCGTGCATGGCCTAATTTCTTTTTTAGATTGCTTGCTGTTGGTATATATAAGTGCTGCTGATATTGTATTTTAATTTTATAACCTGCAACTTGACTGAATTCGTTTATCAGCTCTAACAGTTTTTTTGGTGGGGTCTTTAGGTTTTTCTACATATAGGATCATGTCATCTGAAAACAGGGCTAATTTGACTTCTCCTTTTCCAGTTTAGATACCCTTCATTTCTTTCTCTTTTTTTTTTCTTACCTAATTACTCTCACCAAGAGTTTCTATATTATGTCAAATAAAAGTGGTAGAAAATGGGCATCCTTGTCTCATCCAGTCCTTAGATGAAAGGTCTTCAAGTTTTCCCCATTCAGTATACTAGCAGTGGGTTTGACATAGATGGCCCTTATTATTTTGATGTATGTTCCTTCTATACCCATTTTAATGAGAATTTTCTATCATAAAGGTATATTGCATTTTACCAAATGCTTTTTTGCCATCTGTTGAAATAATCATATGGTTTTTGTTCTGTTAATGTGATATACCATGTTTAGGGTCAGTCACTGAATTTTTACTTAGTCCTTTTGGAGAACTCATTGTTCCATTTGCTGGTGTTTCTTATGGGTATACATCTATGTCTCTGCATTGAAGGATTATTCATTTCAGTTTTCTGTCTAGCTTGTTTTGTTTTTTATTGAATATATTTGCTTAGCCTATCTTTACTGGTAGATCACTGCCTCCTTTTTGGCTCTAGGTGGCTCTTTGAACCCAGGTTCTCCTCAACTATGGTAAATGATCAGAGTTCTGCCTGTCCCAAATGGTGTGGTCCTAAAGGGGTTATCCCAGCAGTATGAGAAGGCTGCCTAGGAACTCCAGTCCAAGGGACCTGTGAAACATACCTCTTAAAGTGTGGTGCTGCTGAATAACCACTGTGATTTGGCATCTCCTTTGGCTAAGTTACAAAGCAGTTTCCAGGGTGGAGGAGAGTAGTCCTGCCTACCCACTCTGTCTCTGCCTCTCCTAAGGGATATTTCTTCATTCAGGCAGTCATGATGCATCTTGTGGGTTAACACAAGGGCAAGTCTCCTTCCAGGGACTCCAGATAGCGTGATAACTGGTTGAACAACTCAATCTCACTTTTTCCAGTACAGAAATTGTGAACTGAAGGGAAGATTTTCCATTCACTTGTTGCCAGGCAGAATGGGAACAGAGGGTATGATGGATGTGAAAGTCCAATTTTCCTACCATCTGCTCAAAATGTTTTCACTTATCTGTGGCCCTGTTATCTGTCATCCTTATATTTGAGTTCTGGGTTGTTGCTGATAGAAATCTCAGCATTGTATATTTGTTTCTGGTTTTCTGTGGGAGGGGGAGTTAAGACAGCTTGCTTTTACACTGCCATTTTAAAACTATAAGTTCCTTCTTTTTTAAAATGTAGGCATTTATCACTATAAACATCCCTGTGAGCATGAATTTTGCTGTGCCCCATAAGTGTCATTATGTTTTCAGTTTTAATTTCTGTCAAATTTGACAATGTGATTTGTTCTTGGAGCTCTTATTTAAGTCTTTTTTTTAATTTCAAATATTTTTGAATTTTTCAGTTTTTCTTCATTAATTTTTAGGTTCACTTTACTTTGATAGAAACTATTTTTGTATGATTTGTCTTTTTAAGTTTTTTAGACTAGTTTATTTTTATTTTTTTAAGACAGAGTCTCGCTCTGTTGCCCAGGTTGGAAGTGCAGTGGTGTAATCTTGGCTCACCGCAACCTCCACCTCCCGGGTTCAAGTGATTCTCCTCCCTTAACCTCCTGAGTAGGTGGAACTACAGGCATGTGCCACCACATCCAGTCAATTTTTCATTTTTAGTAGAGATAGAGTTTCACCACGTTGGCCAGGCTGGTCTCGAACTCCTGACCTCAGCAGGTGATCCACCTGCCTTGGCCTGCCACAGTGTTGGATTACAGGCATGAGCTACCATGTCTGGCCCCAGACTTGTTTTGTGACCTAACATATGATCTATCCATGATCTATCCTGCAGAATGCCCTCGAGAAAAATGTATATTCTGCTGTTGTGGGTGGGGGTAGTGTATTCTATATACGTATCTACTAGGTCTCATTAGTTTATAGTATTGTTCAAACCCTCAATTTCCTTATTGATTTTTTCTCTAGATGTGTTATCCGTTATTGGGACAGGGCTACTGAAGTCTCCAACTATTAGCGTACAACTCCCTATTCCCTTCAATTCTATGAATGTTTGCTTCATATATCTTGGGTCTCTGGTCTTGGAGGCACACATTTAAATATGCAATATCTTCTTGATGCATTTTCTCTTTTACCAATATATGATAGTCTTCTTTCCCTCATGCAATAATTTTTGTCTTAACATCTGTTTTGTTATTAATATAGCCACCCTAGCTCTCTTTTGGTTACCATTTGCATAGAATATATTTTTTTCATCCTTTCACTTTGAACCTATTTGTGTCTTGGGATATAAAGTGAGTCTCTTCTAAAACACATATGGTTGGATCATGTCATTTTATCCAGTGGTCACTGACCTTTTTGACAATTTTTTTCATTGATGGGGTGGGGAGGGAGTGATCATTTTAGAATGTAACTGTTCCACCTGAGATCATCAGGAATTAGATTCTCACAAGGAGCATGCAACCTAGATCCCTTACGTGTACAGTTCACAGTAGGGTTCATGGTCTTATGAGTATCTAATGCTACCACTGATCTGACAGGAGACAGAGCTCAGGCAGTAATGCTTCATTGACCATTGCTCCCTTCCTGCTGTGTGGCCTGGTTCCTAAAAGGCCATGGTACCAGTACATGGCCCAGGGAGTGGGGAACTCTGATTTAATCCATTATTTCAATCTTTAAGTATCAAATTTAATCTATTTACATTTAAAGTGATTACTGATAAGAAAGTACATCTACCTACCATTTGCTATGTTTTCCATAACTCATATCTGTTTTGTTAAATAAATTCATGCAATACTGCCTTCTTTTGCAAATTTATTTTAATCTTCATTTCATATTCTGTATATCTTTTTAGTTATTTTCCTAGTGGTTATCCTAAGGATTATAATTAATGTATTAAATTTGTAACAATCTAGTTTGAATTTACACGAATGTGGCTTCAATAACATACAAATAATTTGCTTCTGTACAGTTCTATCTAACCTATATTATGGTCACAAATTACATGTATATATTTTATCTCCATTTACACAGAGTTTAATTATGTTGTATGTAATTTTTTTAAATCATGAAGAAACAAAAAGTTACAATCTAAAAATACAGTAGTATTGTCTTTTATATTTACCTACGTAGTTATCTTTATAGGCGTTCTTTATTTCTTTGTATGGCTTTGAGTTACTTTTCAGTGTCTTTTCATTTCAGTCTGAAGAACTTCTTTTAGCATTTCTTACAATGCAAGTCTACTAGCAAAAACTCCATTATCTTTTATCTAGAAATGTCTTAATCCTCCCTCATTTTTTAAGAGATACTTTTGCTGGATATAACATTCTTTTTTTTTTTTTTTCTCACTGCCTTCTGGGCTCAAGGATTACTAATGAGAAAATTGTCTGTAAATATCTTGATGATCCGTTCTAGATGGAGTACTAATGAGAAAAGTATCTGTTAATATATTGAGGATCCCTTCTACATGGATTACTAATGAGAAAATTATCTGTTAATATATAGAAGATCCCTTCTATATGACAAAAAACTTCTTACTTTCCATTTCTTAAGATTCTCTCTTTATCATTTGGTTTTGATTACAATGTGTTTTGGTATTGATCTTTGAGTTGATTCTATGTGAATTTTGTTGCGCTTTTTGCATGTGCAGATGCATGTTTTCAATCAAATTTAGGATTTTTCTACCATAATTAATTCTGATAGCCTTTTTTCTTTATCTAGGGCTCCCATAATGTATATGCTGCTATGCTGGATAGTATTCTACAGGTCTTTCAGACTCTGTTCATTTTTCTTCACTTTTAAAATTTTTGTTCCTCAGAGTTGATAATTTCAATTGTCCTATTTTCATGTCCTATTTTAATGCTGCTTCTTCCAGGTCAAACTTGCTGATGAATACCATCTAGGGAATTTCTCATTTTGGCCCTTATATTATCCAGACCCAACTTTTCTATTTGATTCATTTTTATAATTTCCATCTCTTCATTGATATTCTCTACTTGGTGAAGCATCAATACCTTTCATGGGGTATTTTCAAAAACCTCTAATCCTGATTTCCTTCAGTTTACTGTCCACAGTTTCCTTTACCTTTTTAAGTTTAAAGGAAGAAAGTTGATTTAAAGTCTTTGTCTGTAATTTCAATGTCTCTGCTTCCAAAGGGATATTTTTATTTATATATTTTTTCATGTGAATGGGCCATACTTTCCTGCTTTTAAACTTTTATTGATATTTTAAATATTTTTAATGTTATAACTCTGGAAATCAGATTCTTTCCTTCTCCATGGTTTGCTATTGTTACTGCTGAGGACTGCAGTCATACATCTTACTGGTGACATTCCCAAACTAATCTTGCAAGCCTGTATTCCTTGTGGTCAGTAAAGTATGTTTCACTATCTCTGTCATTAGCCAGTAACCTAACAGAGATGCTTTTAAATCCTGAAGCACAACAACAAATGAACAAAACCAAAAATTTTCTGAGAGCTAGGGCACTCCCTCACTGCTTACCCAGGCTGCCTGATATTCTACCTTATCCATCCTTTCTTACTTGTGCAAACCCCGTAAGTCCTTCAGAGGTATAAACCTAAGGTGTATCTCATCATTTCTGAGCCTGTGTCCAGCTCTGGACATGTGTGTTTTACACACTTCACTGGTATATGCAAGTAGCCATTCATGGCTCCTATTCACCCACATATCTTTCTCCTCATCCTTTTCTTTCCCACGTTTTTTGGTCTGTCTGTTGCTTTCCCCATTTACCATCCCTAGACTGAGACACCTAGTTATTTTCTCAGATACATAGGTATTACATGCCTTTACATGCTTTGGACAGACACTGCCAGAAATGCTATTCCAGCCTAAGAGAGGTGAAAAAACCAAGCCTCTGTTACCGGTTCCTCTGGAAACCACCAGACTGACCAAAACACATTTTGAGAACAAGATTTGTAATGACCCTCTGGTACCAACTAATCACACCAGAAAAGCAGACCCCGTTCTCATGGCCACTATCATACTGAAAAATGGGGGTGAGAGACAAGTAAAAAAAAACCTCCATGCTTTCTAACCAAAATTTAACAGCTTCTGTCTTCATTATGCACTCACCTGATTGCTCTGTTTTATTACATTCTTTACAATCTAATTTTCAAAAGACCGATTCTGTCGGTTTTTGTCTACTTAACAGTTGCTTCAGTGGAGGCATTAATTCTTGGAGCTTCTTATTCTGCTATGTTTAATGACATCACTCGTGCTTCTATCTGCAGACTCCAACGTGGCATCTATGACCATATACCCCTCCAATTCCCTATTACATGGAAAATAATTCACTACAGCCCCAGCTGCTGGATTCTGAAGTTTATCACTGTATTTTCACGTTAAGATTACACTTTCCATCAGCTGCTCCTAGGCAATGGGTGATTACACAGAAACAGTAATACTAAGACAGTCTGTTTCTAGGTGACAAAAAGTGCTTCAGATGGGCAACCTTGGCTTGACGACTCCCAGTGCCCTTTCTGAAGAACTGCTCTGCATTACAAGTAGGTGGCAGGGCAAACATAGGCAAAGCTCACAAGTCAGTGGAATTTGATTACTATTAAGCTCTATAGAGCTTTCAGAAAGGCTAATGCAAGACTGAGTGCTATTTACAGGTAGTGACTAAATGTGACAGAGAATCTCTCTAGTACCTCAGAGAGGTTCTTATCTTCTTAATTTGTAAGGGCAGACACAGTAGACAGGTAGCAGATATAACCGTTGATCAGAACTCTAGAGATTTTTTTTTTTTTTTTTTTTTTGAGACGGAGTTTCGCTCTTGTTACCCAGGCTGGAGTGCAATGGCGCGATCTCGGCCCACCGCAACCTCCGCCTCCTGGGTTCAGGCAATTCTCCTGCCTCAGCCTCCTAAGTAGCTGGGATTACAGGCACATGCCACCATGCCCAGCTGATTTTTTGTATTTTTAGTAGAGACGGGGTTTCACCATGTTGACCAGGATGGTCTCAATCTCTTCACCTCGTGATCCACCCGCCTCGGCTTCCCAAAGTGGTGGGATTACAGGCGTGAGCCACCATGACCGGCCAGAACTCTAGAGATTTTAAGATGCGACATCAAGGCAGATCCGCTTTGCTAAAGTCAGGGCCCTGCTTAATAACACCTGGGATCCTAAAATATGAATGGATACCTCTAAATAGCTTCCCTTGAGGATTCTGATACTGCAGAACTCTTGAATCTGAGCCAGCTCTCTGCTGTACTAGAAGATGCTCAGAGACCTCTCCCCACTCTGAGGAAGTGCCTATACGTTTATTTATTCTGGCTGCCAAGCTGATAACTATGTTTAAATCTCAGCACCGGACTGGGGTGATCCAAGATGGCCAAACAGACACAACTGCAGTGCACAACACCCAGAGAGAGAGAGATGCAGAAATCCAGAGACCTACTAGCTCCAACTGAGGTAGTAGGTGTATTTCAACAGGTCTGGTCCGACGCTGAGCAAAGGCCACTCAGCACAGACCAAGGCAAGGAGGGATGCAGCTTCACCCAGACAGTGAATCTGACCAGCAAGTCAGAAGCTCCCCCTCTGGCACTCTGGTCTAGATACAGCACTTCCCCAAAAGCCTAAGCAATACACACAACAGGGGATCTTTGCCAGTCAAGCGCTGGAATTACAAGTATGGAGTTGAATAATAATCCAGGACAGTGTCCCAGATTGGCGCGCAGACCTAAACAGACACATAAGCCGGGCAGCCGGGAGAGCCTACAGACTGTGCTATCGCCCGCTCCTCCTGCCTGGAGAGAGAGGGAACTGTAAGTTGGATCAACTGAGAAGGCCCCTACCCCATGAACGGAGGGAGAGGAAGCTGGAAGGGGTGCAGCTGGGTGGGTCCCTACCCTCCCCCACGAACCCCAGCTGAAGCTCTGACTTTAGCAGGTTGCATAACAAGTGCCACAGTCTGAGCTGAATCTTGAATGATCCAGCCCAGTGGAGAAAGGGCACAACCCACCATTAGAGGGGTGGGACTGGGCTACATGATGTAACAAAAACCAAAGGAAGCCTGCACAGCAATGGGACGGCATTCTTGACAACCCAGCAGTGCCTAGGTCAGCAGAAGAGTTGGGCCTAATCTCCCAGTATAAACAAAAAAGACACAGGAAGCTTCCCCAGTAACCTGAAGGAGTCCCTAGAAACCAAGGAGGACCTCCACAGGCAGACAAACGACCTCATCGAGCAGCTCCCTGACACCACAGCCAGGTAAATTCACAAATATAGGAAAAAGCGCAAAAAAGATGAAACCATCAAAGACCAGAACATGTCTTCTCCTTCAAGGGATCACAACTCTTCAACAACACAGGATCACAACATAATCAAGAAGTAATGCGATAAATTGACAGAAACAGGCTTCAGAAGGTGGATACTAACAAACTTTTCTGCGCGAAAGGAACGCATTCTAACTCAATGCAAAGAAACCAAAAACCTTGAAAAAAGGTTAGATGAAATGCTAGCTAGAATAACCAGCTTAGAGAAGAACATAAATGACTTTATGCAGCTGAAAAACACAGCATGAGAACTATGTGAGGCAAACACAAGTTTTAAGAGCCAACTCAATCAAGCAGAAGAAAGGATATCAGAGAGAGACTGAAGATCAAGTCAATGAAATAATAAGAAAAGGCAAGATGAGAAAAAAGAGTGAAAAGAAATTAACAAAGCCTCCAAGAAATATGGGATTATGTGAAAAGACCTATCTACGTTTGATCGGTGTATCTGAATATGATGGGGAGAATGAATCCAAGCTGGAAAACATGCTCCAAGATATCATCCAGGAGAACTTCCCAAGTTCTGGGTTGAAAGTTCTTTTCTTTAAGGATGTTGAATATTGGCCCCCACTCTCTTCTGGCGTGTAGGATTTCTTCTGAGAGATCCGCTTTGAGTCTGATTGGCTTCCCTCTGTGGGTAACCTGACCTTTCTCTCTGGCTGCCCTTAGCATTTTTTCCTTCATTTCAATGCTGGTGAATCTGACGATTATGTGCCTAGAAGACAGTCCAAATTTCAAGCTGAAGAAATACAGAGAACTCCACAAAGATATTCCTCAAGAAGAGCAACCCCAAGGCACATAATCGTCAGATTCACCAGGGTTGAAATGAAGGGAAAAATGCTAAGGACAGCCAGAGAGAAAGGTCGGGTTACCCACAGAGTGAAGCCCATCAGACTCACAGTGGATCTCTCAGAAGAAACCCTACAAGCCAAACATCCTTAAAGAAAAGAAATTTCAACCCAGAATCTCATATCCAGCCAAACTAAGCTTTGTAAGTGAAGGAGAAATAAAATCCTTTATGGACAAGCAATTACTGAGACATTTTGTCACTACCAGACCTGTCCTACAAGAGCTCCTGAAAGAAACACTAAGCATAAAAAGAAACAAGTACCAGTCACTGCAAAAGCAAACCAGTTGGCAAAGACCAAAAATGCAATGAAGAAAATCAGTCAACCAATGAGAAAGAAAACCAGCCAATAACAAAATGGAAGAATCAAATTCACACATAACAGTATTAACATTGAATGTAAGCGGCCTAAATGCCCCAATCAAAAGACACAGACTGGCAAATTGGATGAAAGTCAAAACTCATTGGTGTGCTGTATCCAGGAAACCCATCTCACATACAAAGACACACATAGACTCAAAATAAAGGGATGGAAGAAGATTTATCAAGCAAATGGAGAACAAAAAAAAGTACGGGTTGCAATCCTAGTCTCTGATAAAATGGACTTCAAACCAACAAAGACCAAAAGAGACAAAGAAGGACACTACATAATGGTAAAAGAATCAATCCAACAAGAAGAGCTAACTATCCTAAATATATATGCCCCCAACGCAGGAACACCCAGATACATAAAGCAAATTCTTAACAACCTAAAACGAGATTTAGACTCCCATACAATAATAGTGGGAGATGTCAATACTCCACTGTCAATAACAGATTAACGAGACAGAAAATGAACGAGGATATCCAGGACTTGAATGCAGACCTGGACCAAGCAGATCTAATAGACATATACAGAATGCTCCACACCAAATCCACAGAATAAACATTTTTCTCAGCATCACATTGCACTTACTCTACAAGTGACCACATCATTGGAAGCAAATCACTTCTCAGCAAATGCAAAAGAACAGAAATCAGGCTGGGTGTGGTGGCTCAAGCCTGTAATCCCAGCACTTTGGGAGGCCGAGGCAGGAGGATCACGAGGTCAAGAGATTGAGACCATGCTGGTCAACATGGTGAAACCCCGTCTCTACTAAAAATTAAAAAAAATAGCTAGGCATGGTAGTGTGTGCCTGTAACCCCAGCTATTCAGGAGGCTGCGGCAGGAGAATTGCCTGAACCTGGGAGGTGGATGTTGCGGTGAGCCGAGATCACGCCACTGAACTCCAGCCTGGGTAACAAGAGTGAAAACTCCAACTCAAAAAAAAAAAAAAAAAAAAAAAAAAAAAAAAAAAAAAAAACAGAAATCTAACAAACAGTCTATCAGACCACAGCGCAGACTACAACTCAGGATAAAGAAACACACTCAAACCCGCACAACCACTTGGACATTGAACAACCTGCTTCTGAGTGTCGACTGGATAAACAATGAAATGAAGGCAGAAATAAAGATGTTCTTCGAAACTAATCAGAATGAAGACATGATTTACCAGAATCTCTGGATGACATTTAAAGCAGTCTCTAGAGGAAAATATACAGCAATGAGTGCCCACATGAGAAGAAAGGAGAGATCTAAAATTGACACACTATAATGAAAACTGAAAGAGCTGGAGGAGCAAGATCAAAAAAACTCAAAACCTAGCAGAAGACAGGAAATAACTAAGATCAGAGCAGAACTGAAGGAAATAGAGACACAAAAAATTCTTCAAAAAAATCAATAAATCCAGGAGCTAGTTCTTTGAAAAGATCAACAAAATAGACAGACCACTAGCCAGATTAATAAAAAAGATAAGAGAGAATAACCAAATTGATGCAATAAAAAACGATAAAGGGGATATCACCACAGATTCCACAGAAATCCAAACCATCATCAGAGATTATTACAAACAACTCTATGCATATAAACTAGTAAACCTGGAAGAAATAGATAAATTCCTGGACACCTGCATCCTCCCAAGCCTAAACCTGGAAGAAGCCGAAACCCTGAATAGACCAATAACATGGTCTGAAGTCGACGCAGCAATAAAGAGCCTACCACCCAAAAAAAGCCCAGGTCCAGATGGGTTCACAGCTGAATTCTACCAGACATACAAAGAGGAGCTGATACCATTCCTTCTGAAACTATTCCAGACAATCCAAAAAGAGGGAATCCTTCCCAAATCATTTTACGAGACAAACATCATCCTGATACCAAAACCCGGCAGAAACTCAACAAGAAAAGAAAATTTCAGGCCAATATCCATGATGAACACAGATGCAAAAATCTTCAATAAAATACTGGCAAACCGATTTCAACAGTATATCAAAAAGCTCATCCACCATGATCAAGTAGGATTCATCCCGGCAATGCAAGGCTGGTTCAACATACGCAAGTCCATAAATGTAATTCACCACATAAACAGAACCAAAGACAAAAACCACATGATTATCTCAATTGATGCAGAGAAGGCTTTTGACAAAATTCAACAGCCCTTTATGCTAAAAACCCTCAATAAACTAGGTATTGATGGAACGTATCTCAAAACAATAAAAGCTATTTACGACAAACCAACAGCCAATATCATACTGAATGGACAAAAACTGGAAGCATTCCCTTTGAAATCTGGCACTAGACAAGGATGCCCTCTCTAACCACTCCTATTCAATATAGTACTGGAAGTTTTAGCCAGAGCAATCAGGCAAGAAAAAGAAATAAAGGGTATCCAAATTGGAAAGGAGGAAATCAAATTGTCTCTATTTGCAGATGACATGATTGCATATCTGGAAGACCCCATCATCTCAGCCCCAAATCTCCTGAAACTGATAAACAACTTCAGCAAAGTCTCAGGATACAAAATCAACGTGCAAAAATCACAAGCATTCCTATGCACCAGTAATAGACTTCAAGAGAGCCAAATCAAGAACGAACTGCCATTCACAATTGCTACAAAGAGAATAAAATACCTGGGAATACAACTAACAAGGAACGTAAAGGACCTCTTCAAGGAGAACTACAAGCCATTGCTCAACGAAATAAGAGAGGATACGAACAGATGGAGAAACATTCCATGTTCATGGTTAGGAAGAATCAACATCGTGAAAATGGCCATACTGCCCAAAGTAATTTACAGATTCAACGCTATTCCCATCAAGCTACCAATGACCTTCTTCACAGAACTGGAAAAAAACACCTTAAATTTCATATGGAACCAAAAGAGAGCCCACATAGCCAAACCAATTCTAAGCAAAAAGAACAAAGCGGGAGGCATCACACTACCGGACTTCAAACTATACTACAAAGCTACAGTAATCAAAACAGCACGGTACTGGTACCAAAACAGAGATATAGACCAATGGAACAGAACAGAGGCCTCAGAGGAAATACAACATACCCACAACCATCTGATCTTTGACAAACCAGACAAAAACAAGCAATGGGGAAAGGACTCCCTGTTTAATAAATGGTGTTGGGAAAACTGGCTAGCCATGTGCAGAAAGCAGAAACAGGACCCCTTCCTGACACTTACACCAAAATTAACTCCAGATGGATTAAAGACTTAAACATCAGACCTAGCACCATAAAAATCCTAGAAGAAAATCTAGGCAAAACCATTCAGGACATAGGCGTAGGCAAGGACTTCATGACCAAAACGCCAAAAGCAATGGCAATAAAAACCAAAATATACAAATGGGACCTAATCACACTCCACAGCTTCTGCACAGCAAAAGAAACAGTCAGTAGAGTGAATCGGCAACCAAGAAAATGGGAAAAAAATTTTGCAGTCTACCCATCTGACAAGGGGCTGATACCCAGAATTTACAAAGAACTAAAGCAGATCTACAAGAAAAAAACAAACAAGCCCATTCAAAAATGGGCGAAGGATATGAACAGATACTTTACAAAAGAAGACATACAGGAGGCCAACAAACATATGAAAAAATGCTCATCATCACTGGTCATCAGAGAAATGCAAATCAAAACCACATTGAGATACCATCTCACACCAGTTAGAATGGCGATCATTAAAAAATTGGGAAACAACAGATGCTGGAGAGGATGTGGAGAAATAGGAACACTTTTACACTGTTGGTGGGATTGTAAATTAATTCAACCATTGTGGAAGACAGTGTGGCGATCCTCAAGGACCTAAAAATAGAAATCCTATTTGACCCAGCAATCCCATTACTGGGTATATATCCAAAGGATTATAAATCATTCTACTACAAGGACACGTGCACACGAATGTTCATTGCAGCACTGTTTACAATAGCAAAGACCTGGAACCGACCCAAATGCCCAACGATGATAGGCTGGATAGGGAAAATGTGGTACATATACACCATGGAATATTACGCAGCCATCAAAAACGATGAGCTCACGTCCTTTGTAGGGACGTGGATGAACCTGGAAACCATCATTCTCAGCAAACTGACACAAGAGCAGAAAATCAAACACCGTATATTCTCACTCATAGGCGGGTGTTGAACAATGAGAACACATGGACACAGGGAGGGGAGCATTACACGCTGGGGTCCGTTGGGGGGAAATGGGGGAGGGACGGGGGGGTGGGGAGGTGGGAAGAGATAGCATGGGGAGAAATGACAGATACAGGTGAGGGGACGGAAGACAGCACATCACACTGCCATGTGTGTACCTATGCAACAATCTTGCATGTTCTTCACATGTACCCCAAAACCTAAAATGCAATTAAAAAAAAAAGAAATTTTTATTAAACTAGGTAAAACAAAACAAAACAAAAAACCAAAAACAAAAAAAGAACAGAAATCATAACAAACAGTCTATCAGACCACAGCGCAGACTAGAACTCAGGATTAAGAAACACACTCAAACCCACACAACCACTTGGAAACTGAACAACCTGCTTCTGAGTGTCAACTGGATAAACAATGAAATGAAGGCAGAAATAAAGATGTTCTTCGAAACCAATCAGAATGAAGACACAATTTACCAGAGTCTCTGGATGACATTTAAATCAGTGTCGAGAGGGAAATTTATAGCAATAAATGACCACATGAGAAACAAGGAAAGATCTAAAGTTGACACCCTATGAGTTAGAGGAGCAAGATCAAAAAAATTTAAAAGCTAGCAGAAGACGAGAAATAACTAAGATCAGAGCAGAACTTAAGGAGACAGACAAATACAAAAACCTTCAAAAAAATCAATAAATCCAGGAGCTGATTCTTTAAAAATATCAACAAAATAGAACACCAGCCAGATTAAGAAAAAAGAAAAGGGAGAAGAATCAAATAGATGCAATAAAAAATGATAAACGGGATATCACCATTGATCCCACAGAATTACAAACTACCATCAGAGATTACTACAAACAAGTCTATGCACATAAACCAGTGAACCAGGAAGAAATGGATAAATTTCTAGACACTTGTACTCAACCAAGACTAAACCAGAAGGAAGTTGAAACACTGAATAGACCAATAACATGAGCTGAAGTAGAGGCAGCAGTCAATGGCCTACCAACCAAAAAAAGTCCAGGTCCAGACGGGTTCACAGCAAAATTCTATCAGACGTACAAAAACCAGCTGGTTCCCTTCCTTCTGAAACTGTATCAAACAATACAAAAAAAGGGAATCCTCCCTAACCCATTTTATGAGACCAACATCATCCTGATACCAAAGACAAGCAGAGACTCAATTAAAAAAGAAAACTTCAGGCCAATATCCAAGATGAACATTGACACAAAAATCTTCAATAAAATACCAGGAAACAGATTGCAACAGCACATCAAGAAGCTCATCCATCACGATCAAGTAGGCTTCATCCCGGGAATGCAAGCCTGGCTCAATACACGCAAATCCGTAAATGTAATCCATCACATAAATGGAACCAAAGACAAAAACCACACGATTTTCTCAATAGATGCAGAGAGGGCCTTTGAAAAAATTCAACAGCCCTTCAGGCTAAAAACTCTCAATGAACTAGGTATCGATGGAACCTATCATAAAATGGTAAAAGCTACATATGACAAACATACAGCCAATAACACACTGAACGGACAAAAGCTGGAAGAATTCCCTTTGAAATCAGGAACTAGACAATGATGCCCTCTCTCACCACTCCCATTCAATATAGTATTGGAAGTTCTAGCCAGAGCAATCAGGCAAGACAAAGAAATAAAGGGCTTTCAATTAGGAAAGGAGGAAGTCAAACTGTCTCTACTTGCAAATGACATGATTGTATATTTAGAAGACCCATTGTCGCAGCCCAAAATCTTCTCAAACCAATAAGAAACTTTAGCAAAGTCTCAGGATAAAAAAAATCAATGTGCAGAAATCACAAGCATTCCTAAGTACAGAAATCACAAGAATTCCTATATACCAATAACAGACAAAGAGCCAAATCAAGAGCAAACTCCCATTCACAATTGCTACAAAGAGAATAAAATACCTAGGAATACAACTAACATAGGATGTAAAGAACATTTCCAAGGAGAACTACAAATGACGGCTCAACAAAGTAAGAGAGGACACAGGAGGGATGGATCCAAGACGGCCGATTAGGAGCACCTCAGGATTGCAGTTCCCAGTGAAAGAGCAGAGGGTGAGTGGACGCCACACTTCCAGAGAGATTTTTATTGCCCACACCGGGATATTCCCAGGTGGAGGAGCCACAGGGATCACCAGGGCAGCTATTACCGCCTGCGCGGCTTTCTCAGCCAGCTCCCCAGTGCGGCTGTTTTGGCCAGCACCCCAGCGTGGTGATTCTCCATACAAAGTACATGGGTCCAGGGACCATTTTAGCTGGCAATTGGAGCTGCAGGAAGACAGAGCAGTCCTACAGCAGAGGGGCCTGACTGGTAGAAGAAAAACTAAGAAATAGAAAGAAATAACTTCATCATCGACAAACTGGACATCCACTCAGAGACCCAATCTGAAAGTTAGCAATTACAAAGATGACAGGTGGATACACAAAGATGGGAAGAAACCAGTGCAAAAAGGATGAAAACACCCGTAACCAGAATGCCTCTCCTCCTACAAGGGATCACAACACCTCACCAGCAAGGGAACAAGGTTGGATGGAGAATGAGTGTGATGAATTGACAGAATCAGGATTCAGAAGGTGGGTAATAAGAAACTTCTGTGAGCTAAAAGAACATGTTCTAACCCAATGCAAAGAAACAAAGAACCTTGAAAAAAGATTTGATGAAATGCTAACAACAATAAACTTAGAGAGAAATACAAGTGAACTGATAGAGCTAAAAAACACAACATGAGAACTTCGTGAAGCCTACACAAGTTTCACCAGCTGAATTGGCCAGAAGAAAGGATATCAGAGGTCAAAGATCAACTCAATGAAATAAAACGAGAAGGCAAGATTAGACAAAAAAGGGTAAAAAGAAATGAACAAAGTCTCCAAGAAATATGGGACTATGTCAAAAGACCTAATCTACGTTTGATAGGTGTATCTGAATGTGACAGAGAGAATGAATCGAAGCTGGAAAATACTCTTCAGGATATTATCAAGGAAAGCTTCCCCAACCTAGCAAGGCAGGCCAATATTCAAGTCCAGGAAATATAGAGACCACCACAAATCTATTCCTCAAGAAGAGCAACCCCAAGGCACATAATCGTCAGATTCACCAGGGTTGAAATGAAGGAGAAAATGCTAAGGGCAGCCAGAGAGAAAGGTCGGGTTACCCACAAAGGGAAGCCCATCAGACTCAGAGCAGATCTCTCAGGAGAAACCCTACAAGCCAGAAGAGAGTGGGGGCTAATATTCAACATCCTTAATGAAAAGAACTTTCAACCGAGAATTTCATATCCAGCCAAACTAAGCTTCATAAGTGAAGGAAAAATAAAACCCTTTGTGAACAAGCAAGTACTCAGAGATTTCATCGCCACCAGGCATGCTTTACAAGAGCTCCCGAAAGACGCACTAAACATAGAAAGAAGCAACCAGTACCAACCACTCCAAAAACATACCAAATGTTAAAAAGCATCAACACAATGAAGAAACTGCATCAACTAACAGGCAAAATAGCCAGCTAGCATCAAAATGGCAGGATCAAATTCACACACAACAGTATTAACCCTAAGTGTAAATTTACTAAATGCCCCAATCAAAAGACACAGACTGGCAAATTGGATAAAAAGCCAAAACCCATTGGTGTGCTGTATCCAGGAAACCCATCTCACATGCAAGGATGCACAAAGGCTCAAAATAAAGGGATGGAGGAAGATTTACCAAGCAAATGGAGAGCAAAAAAACGCAGGAGTTGCAATTCTCATCTCAGATAAAATAGACTTTAAACCAACAACGATCAAAAGAGACAAAGAAGGATATTACATAATGGTAAAAGGATCAATGCAACAAGAAGAGCTAACGATTCTAAATATATACGCACCGATACAGGAGCACCCAGATACATAAGGCAAGTTCTTAATGACTTACAAAGAGACTTAGACTCCCACACAATAATAGTGGGAGACTTTAACACCCCATTGTCAATATTAGACAGATCAACCAGACAGAAAATTAACAAGGATATCCAGGACTTGGACTTAGACCTGGAACAAGCAAACCTAATAGACATTTACAGAACTCTCCACCCCAAATCCAAAGAATATACATTCTTCTCAGCACCACATAATACCTACTCTAAAACTGACCACATAATTGGAAGTAAATCACTCCTCAGCAAATGCAAAAGAATGGAAATCATAACAAACAGTCTCTCAGACGACAGTGCAATCAAGTTAGAACTCAGAACTCAAAAACTAACTCAGAACTGCACAGCTTCATAGAAGTTGAACAACTTCCTCTTGAACGTTGACTGGATAAACAATGAAATAAAGGCAGAAATAAAGATATGCTTTGAAACCAACAAGAATGAAGACATAAAATACCAGAATCTCTGGGACACATTTAAAGCAGTCTCTAGAGGAAAATATATAGCAATAAGTGCCCACATAAAAGCAAGGAGAGATCTAAAATTGACACCCTATCGTCAAAATTGAAAGAGCTACAGGAGCAAGATCAAAAAAACTCAAAACCTAGCAGAAGACAAGAAATAGCTAAGATGAGAGCAGAACTGAAGAGGTAGACACACAAAAAACCCTTCAAAAAATCAATAAATCCAGGAGCTGGTTTTTTGAAAAGATCAACAAAATAGACCACTAGCCAGATTAATAAAAAAGAAAAGAGAAAATAATCAAATAGATGCAATAAAAAACGATAAAGGGAATATCACCACAGATTCCACAGAAATACAAACCGTCATGAGAGATTATTACAAACATCTCTATGCACATAAACTAGTAAACCTGGAAGAAATGGATAAATTCCTGGACACCTTCATGCTCCCAAGCCTAAACCAGGAAGAAGCAGAAACCCTGAATAGACCAAAAACAAGATCTGAAGTTGAGGCAGCAATTCAGAGCCTACCACACAAAACCTTGCATAGGCAAGGACTTCACGACCAAAACGCCAAAAGCATTGGCAACAAAAGCCAAAATAGACAAATGGGACCTAATCAAACTCCACAGCTACTGCACAGCAAAAGAAACAGTCATTAGAGTGAATCAGCAACCAACAGAATGGGAAAAAATTTTTGCAATCTACCCATCTGACAAAGGGCTGATATCTAGAATCTACAAAGAACTAAAACAGATATACAAGAAAAAAAACAAACAAGCCCATTCAAAAGCAGGCAAAGGACATGAACAGACACTTTACAAAAGAAGACATACATGAGGCCAACAAACATATGAAAAAATGCTCATCATCACTGGTCATTAGAGAAATGCAAATCAAAACTACATTGAGAGACCACCTCACGCCAGTTAGAATGGCGATCATTAAAAAATCTGGAGACAACAGATGCTGGAGAGGATGTGGAGAAATAGGAACACTTTTACACTGTTGGTGGGAGTGTAAATTAGTTCAACCATTGTGGAAGATAGTGTGGAGATTCCTCAAGGACCTAGAAATAGAAATTCCATTTGACCCAGCAATCCCACTACTGGGTATATATCCAAAGGATTATAAATCATTCTACTATAAGGACACATGCACATGAATGTTCATTTCAGCACTGTTTACAATAGAAAAGCCCTGGAACCAACCCAAATGCCCATCGATGATAGACTAGACAGGGAAAATGTGACACATTCTGGATCTTCCAACTTTTAAAATTAGTATCACTCAAAAGTTATCATCAGCTAGGTGTCAGCTATAACTACATTTCCTTTTATGAGGTATTTTCAAAATCCTCTAATGCTTGATGTTCTGTGGTAGGATTAAAAAGGTTAGAAAAACTAATGACATTAGTCTTTCTCAACTTAAACAACTCAGTCCAGGTAGAAGAGATAGCCACAAATAAAATGATAATTGCTATCATTTACAAAGTACTTAATTTGTGCTAGTCATTTTATTATTTATCATTTATAAACTTGGCATTTAATTATAGTTTGGTAAGTTCTTCATCTATAAAAATGGAAATAACATTAATAGCTTAAGCAACTCACCTAAAGTTACCCATCCAATAAATGAGGAAGCTGGGATTTGAACTTAGTTCTGTTTGACTCCAAGGCTTGGACTTTTCAAAAATTACTGCATGCTACCTCCACAACTGACTTAAACCTCAGACTATAAGTGCTATAGAAGAGCTGTCAATGAAGAGTTAGGGGAGAATTCATAGCTAGTGTCTCCTCCTGAATATGTAGTAGAAAGGTTATTCATAATTATAATTGCTGTAGATTATTGAGATGGTATGTAGTAATTAATCTTATTGTTAGTGTTGTAATATTTGTAAAGAAACTATTTATAAGACTTTTTTTCTTACAACTATGATGAGTAAACTGGTAATAGACTGACCCTATTACCACACAATAATGGTAGAAAATATCATGTATATTTAATTGTGCTTATATAGGTATTGATGATATAATGTTGCAGTATGACTATAGACGTAATAATTACATGAAAAACAATACTAAGTTGAAGAATAATTTCATTACAGTAAATCAGTCTAAAATAAACTAAAATAGAATACTCCAAATTGATGGCAGCAGGCATATTTAAAAAATATGAGTAAATAAAATACTCATAAGAATATGAGTATTCAACCGAGGATATGCCTCTGGAGAAAACTGTTAAGTAAGGATTTCTGAGCAATAACAAGTGTGAACATATTCTGGCTCTTCAGACATCAGGGATATTCAGAAAAGGTGAGTCGATGGAACAGTAGTATCAACTGTGGCCCTGAAAATACGTTGAGATAGTGAGATGTCCACAGACATTTTCAGAAATGCTTCTTACAGCCACTTCATGGAAACTACAACTGAGTTCTCCAGTTGTAGTAAGAGAGGTCTGTGTGCCTGTATGTTGAGTAAAGGGATGAAAATTTGTGATTAAAAAATCTGTAAAAAAAATTTACATGCATTGGGGTTCATGTTAAATTTTGTCTGTCAAGTATGAATAGAAATAATGATGTCACCAAAGTTCCTGTTTTTTCCTAGAAATATGAGATTATTAGAAGTACTTGGTTCTTTATTGAAAATTTTAACTATTTTTGTCTGTATAGGGTATAAATTTCAAAAGTAAAATAATTCAGATCTTAGTTTAAATGCATAGAAGTGTAACTTTATTATTCTAAGTCATAAAGTACTAAAATTTATTTTCTAATTTTATTTTATTTAAAACCCATCCATAATTTCCCTCTATTCTAAGCTGTATCAAATTAACCACTAGACATGACTAGTTTGTACCTCTAGATTATTTCCTTCTACATGAATTCTTTTCAAGGATAACTTATTTCTGATTAAATTGTAATATAGGAAAACTAAAGCTTTACTAGCATTTTTCATTAATCAATTAATAATAAATGGTAGTCAGAATTCTCCGGAGGAAAAAAAAAAACAAACCCAAGTTGGTTTCTTTTCTTTTTATCCCCCATATAAAAAAGGTATATAAACCTACAATAAAGTGACACATCTGAAATTGAAGTCCTTTGGCTTAGGAACAGTCCTATTTTCATCCTTTGAAAAGTACTTACCTGTACCCCCTGGTTTCTTAAAGCACTGCCCATCTCTGCTGAATAAGAAAAAAGCAGGATTATTCCAATTTGGTTGCAGGCTTTCCCAGATCACATTCAGGGAATAGGCCAGATCCCAGCCATTCTTTTCCAAAAGACTGAAATGGAAGAGTTCATGGGGTATAGGATTTCTTCTCCTTAACACTGTGTGCTTCTCTTTTGCACATACCTTCCTCTCTCTAACAGCTGTATCTGAGCCAACCCATTGTCAGTCACTGGAAGTATGGGTTTAAGGGTTACACTGTGAGCTACTGTCCATTTGATCTGAGGTCTAAGCCCTTTCTTTGCAGAGTACAGTATAGGGTATGTTGAAAGAGGAAGCACTGTAATAGAATGGCTATAACTCTCCCTTCTTGTTCCATTTTGGCCCTAAATTGTACTCCTGCTTAGTGTAGAGATGATGTAAACCTTTGGATGTCTACTGGCAATTTGTAAGCATTTCTGTGGCACAGCAAGGCAAAGTATAAGCTTCTCTGATGCTCTGTTTACCTACTAAATGCAAATAGCCAATTTACACACTTTTTAGACCTTTCCTCCCTCCCTTGCTTTCTATCTTGAAATTTGGTTAAATATTTTTAAACAATGAAAATTGATGAATGCTGGGAAGATGGCCACCTAAGAACAGCACAGGACTTCAGCTCCCAGTGAAAGTGCAGAGGGTGAGTGGACGCCGCATTTCCAGACGAACTCTTACTGCCCACAGACCAGGAGATACCCAGGCAGAGGGGTCGCCAGCGTCGCAGTCCCAGCCGGTGCAGCTGTTTTGGCCCCCGCGGGGCTGATTCCGCCCGCGCGGCTGCTGTCACCACTCCCTGTTGCTGCGGTTCTCCGTACAAAAGCCAATGGTCTGGGAGCCCTCTTAGCTGGCGAGCAGAGCCCTGAGACGGCAGAGTTGCCCATTCATCTGAAATAGCGAGTCAGGCCAGGAGATTCCTAGGCAAAAAATCCGCCAGGAACCGGCGCCGCAGTTCGAGCGGACTCCGTGAGTCGCAGCACGGGAGATCCCGGCGCCTTTTCAACAAGCGACCGGAACGCGGGGTCGTTCAAATTAAAAGAAAAGACTCTGAGTCAGGGAGCCAGGTGATCAGGCTCGGTTGGTCCCACCCATCCACCCCCAACAACAACGAAAACAAAAACAGTAATTGGAAACCCTCTGGGTTGAGCCCTTCAAACCAAGCACAGCTGAACCAGGACAGTCCGGCTCCGTGGGTGAGGGGCTTCTGCCATTACTGAGACTCTGCACTGCTACGGAGGCAGGCTGCCGTTGCCAAGGCAATGCGCCGTTGCCGAGGCAACCTGCCACAACAGAGAGAGTCCGCCATAACAGAGGCGGGGCCACCATTGCCAAGACAGTTCTAACTACGCCCATATAAAAAGGTCTACAGGGAAGAGCTCAGGGCAGCTGGGCGGAGCCCACAGCAGCTCAGCAAAGCCCCTGTGGGCAGGCAGTGGCTAGGTGTGCTGCTAGCTGGGCTGGTCAGATCTGAAAGAAAAATCAAAAAAGGCAGTAGTGCAACGGAAACTCATAAAGCTCCAACTCCCTGGGACAGAGACAGACAACAGGTGGATAAACCCACAAAAATGGGAAGAAACCAGCGCAAAAAGGATGAAAACTCCCGAAACCAGAACACCTCTCCTCCTAAAAGGGATCACAACTCCTCACCGGCAAGGGAACCAGACCGGATGGAGAAGGAGGGTGATGAAATGACAGAATCAGACTTCAGAACGTGGGTAATGAGAAACTACAATGAGCTAAAAGAACATGTTCTAACCCAACGCAAAGAAAATAGGAACCTTGAAAAAAGATTGGACGAACTGCTGACGAGAATGGACAGCATAGAGAGGAGTATAAGTGAATTGATGGAGCTGAAAAACGCAACACGAGAACTTCGTGAAGCATGCACAAGCTTCAACAGCCAAATTGACCAAGCAGAAGAAACGATATCAGAGGTCGAAGATCAACTCAAAGAAATAAAAAGAGAAGGCAAGAACAGAGAAAAAAGCACAAAAAGGAATGAACAAAATCTTCAAGAAATGTGGGACTATGTGAAAAGACCTAATCTACGTCTGATAGGTGTACCTGAATGTGATGAAGAGAATGAATCCAAGCTGGAAAATACTCTTCAGGATATTATCCAGGAAAACTTCCCTAACCTAGAAAGGCAGACCAATATTCAAATCCAGGAAATACAGAGAACACCACAAAGATATTCCTCAAGAAGAGCAACCCCAAGGCACATAATCGTCAGATTCCCCAGGGTTGAAATGAAAGAGAAAATGCTAAGGGCAGCCAGAGAGAAAGGTCGGGTTACCCACAAAGGGAAGCCCATTAGACTCACAGCAGATCTCTCAGCAGAAACCCTACAAGCCAGAAGAGATTGGGGGCCAATATTCAACATCCTTAAAGAAAAGAACTTTCAACCCAGAATCTCCTATCCAGCCAAACTAAGCTTCATAAGTGAAGGAAAAATAAAATCCTTTGTGAACAAGCAAGCACTCAGAGATTTCATCACCACCAAACCTGCTCTACAAGAACTCCTGAAAGAGGCTCTACACATAGAAAGGAACAACCAGTACCAGCCACTCCAAAAACACACCAAATGGTAAAAGAGCATCAACACAATCAAGAATCTGCATCAACTAACCAAAAAAACAGCCAGGTAGCATCAAAATGACAGCATCAAATTCACACATAACAATACTATCCCTAAATGTCAATGGACTAAATGCCCCAATCAAAAGACACAGACTGGCAAATTGGATAAAAAGCCAAAACCCATCAGTGTGCTGTATCCAGGAAACCCATCTTACATGCAAGGATACACAAAGGCTCAAAATAAAGGGAGGGAGGAAGATCTACCAAGCAAATGGAGAGCAAAAAAAGGCAGGAGTTGCAATTCTCATCTCTGATAAAATAGACTTTAAAGCAACAAAGATCAAAAGAGACAAAGAAGGACATTACATAATGGTAAAAGGATCACTGCAACAAGAAGAGCTAACGATTCTAAATATATACGCACCCAATAAAGGAGCGCCCAGATACATAAGGCAAGTTCTTAATGACTTACAAAGAGACTTAGACTCCCACACAATAATAGTGGGAGACTTTAACACCCCATTGTCAATATTAGACAGATCAACCAGACAGAAAATTAACAAGGATATCCAGAACCTGAATACAGACCTGGAACAAGCAAACCTAATAGACATTTACAGAACTCTCCACCCCAAATCCACAGAATATACATTCTTCTCAGCACCACATCACACCTACTCTAAAATTGACCACATAATTGGTAATAAATCACTCCTCAGCAAATGCAAAAGAACAGAAATCATAACAAACAGTCTCTCAGACCACAGTGCAATCGAGTTAGAACTCAGAATGCAGAAACTAACTCAGAACCGCACAGCTTCATGGAAACTGAACAACTTGCTCTTGAATGTTGACTGGATAACAATGAAATGAAGGCAGAAATAAAGATGTTCTTCGAAACCAATGAGAACGAAGACACAACATACCAGAATCTCTGGGACACATTTAAAGCAGTCTCTAGAGGAAAATATATAGCAATGAGTGCCCACATGAGAAGAAAGGAGAGATCTAAAATTGACACCCTACCGTCAAAATTGAAAGAGCTAGAGGAGCAAGATCAAAAAAACTCAAAACCTAGCAGAAGACAGGAAATAACTAAGATCAGAGCAGAACTGAAGGAAATAGAGACACAAAAAACTCTTCAAAAAATCAATAAATCCAGGAGCTGGTTTTTTGAAAAGATCAACAAAATAGAAAGACCACTAGCCAGATTAATAAAAAAGAAAAGAGAGAATAACCAAATTGATGCAATAAAAAACGATAAAGGTGATATCACCACAGATTCCACAGAAATCCAAACCATCATCAGAGATTATTACAAACAACTCTATGCACATAAACTAGTAAACCTGGAAGAAATGGATAATTTCCTGGACAGCTGCATCCTCCCAAGCCTAAACCTGGAAGAAGCCGAAACCCTAAATAGACCAATAACATGGACTGAAGTCGAGGCAGCAATAAAGAGCCTACCACCCAAAAAAAGCCCAGGTCCAGATGGGTTCACAGCTGAATTCTACCAGACATACAAGGAGGAGCTGAAACCATTCCTTCTGAAACTATTCCAGACAATCCAAAAAGAGGGAATCCTTCCCAAATCATTTTACGAGAAAAACATCATCCTGAATCCAAAACCCAGCAGAGACTCAACAAGAAAAGAAAATTTCCGGCCAATATCCATGATGAACATAGATGCAAAAATCTTCAATAAAATACTGGCAAACCGATTGCAACAGCATATCAAAAAGCTCATCCACCATGATCAAGTAGGATTCATCCCGGGGATGCAAGGCTGGTTCAACATACGCAAGTCCATAAACGTAATTCACCACATAAACAGAACCAAAGACAAAAACCACATGATTATCTCAATTGATGCAGAGAAGGCTTTTGACAAAATTCAACAACCCTTTATGCTAAAAACCCTCAATAAACTAGGTATTGATGGAACGTATCTCAAAACAATAAAAGCTATTTACGACAAACCAACAGCCAATATCATACTGAATGGGCAAAAACTGGAAGCATTCCCTTTGAAATCTGGCACTAGACAAGGATGCACTCTCTCACCACTCCTATTCAATATAGTACTGGAAGTTCTAGCCAGAGCAATCAGGCAAGAAAAAGAAATAAAGGGTATCCAAATTGGAAAGGAGGAAATCAAATTGTCTCTATTTGCAGATGACATGATTGCATATCTGGAAGACCCCATCATCTCAGCCCAAAATCTCCTGAAACTGATAAACAACTTCAGCAAAGTCTCAGGATACAAAATCAACGTGCAAAAATCACAAGCATTCCTATACACCAGTAATAGACTTCAAGAGAGCCAAATCAAGAACGAACTGCCATTCACAATTGCTACAAAGAGAATAAAGTACCTAGGAATACAACTAACAAGGAATGTAAAGGACCTCTTCAAGGAGAACTACAAGCCATTGCTCAACGAAATAAGAGAGGACATAAACAGATGGAGAAACATTCCTTGTTCATGGTTAGGAAGAATCAACATCGTGAAAATGGCCATACTGCCCAAAGTAATTTACAGATTCAATGCTATTCCCATCAAGCTACCAATGACCTTCTTCACAGAACTGGAAAAAAACACCTTGAACTTCACATGGAACCAAAAGAGAGCCCGCATAGCCAAGTCAATTCTAAGCAAAAAGAACAAAGCGGGAGGCATCACACTACCGGACTTCAAACTATACTACAAGGCTACAGTAATCAAAACAGCATGGTACTGGTACCAAAACAGAGATATAGACCAATGGAACAGAACAGAGGCCTCAGAGGAAATACAACATACCCACAACCATCTGATCTTTGACAAACCAGACAAAAACAAGCAATGGGGAAAGGACTCCCTGTTTAATAAATGGTGTTGGGAAAACTGGCTAGCCATGTGCAGAAAGCAGAAACAGGACCCCTTCCTGACACCTTACACCAAAATTAACTCCAGATGGATTAAAGACTTAAACATCAGACCTAATACCATAAAAACCTTAGAAGAAAATCTAGGCAAAACCATTCAGGACATAGGTGTAGGCAAGGACTTCATGACCAAAATGCCAAAAGCAATGGCAACAAAAGCCAAAATAGACAAATGGGACCTAATCAAACTCCACAGCTTCTGCACGGCAAAAGAAACAGTCAGTAGAGTGAACTGGCAACCAACAGAATGGGAAAAATTTTTGCAGTCTACCCATCTGACAAGGAGCTGATATCCAGAATTTACAAAGAACTAAAGCAGATCTACAAGAATAAAAAAACAAGCCCATTCAAAAATGGGCGAAGGATGTGAACAGATACTTTACAAAAGAAGACATACAGGAGGCCAACAAACATATGAAAAAATGCTCATCATCACTGGTCATCAGAGAAATGCAAATCAAAACCACATTGAGATACCATCTCACACCAGTTAGAATGGCGATCATAAAAAATCTGGAAACAACAGATGCTGGAGAGGATGTGGAGAAATAGGAACACTTTTACACTGTTGGTGGGAATGTAAATTAATTCAACCATTGTGGAAGACAGTGTGGCGATTCCTCAAGGACCTAAAAATAGAAATCCCATTTGACCCAGCAATCCCATTACTGGGTATATATCCAAAGGATTATAAATCATTCTACTACAAGGACACGTGCACATGAATGTTCATTGCAGCACTGTTTACAATAGCAAAGACCTGGAACCGACCCAAATGCCCAACGATGATAGACTGGATAGGGAAAATGTGGTACATATACACCATGGAATATTACGCAGCCATCAAAAACGATGAGTTCACGTCCTTTGTAGGGACATGGATGAACCTGGAAACCATCATTCTCAGCAAACTGACACAAGAGCAGAAAATCAAACACCGTATATTCTCGCTCATAGGCGGGTGTTGAACAATGAGAACACATGGACACAGGGAGGGGAGCACTACACACTGGGGTCCGTTGGGGGGAAATGGGGGAGGGGCGGGGGGGAGGTGGGAAGAGATAGCATGGGGAGAAATGACAGATATAGGTGAGGGGACGGAAGGCAGCAAAGCACACTGCCATGTGTGTTCCTATGCAACAATCTTGCATGTTCATCACATGTACCCCCAAACCTAAGATGCAATAGAAAAAATAAATTTAAAAAAAAAAAAGAAAGAAAATTGCTAAATTGTCTCTAATTTTATTATTTTAAATTTCAACTTTTTATTATTATTATCATTATTATTATTGTTTTTGAGACAGAGTTTCACTTTGTTGCTAGGGCTGGAGTGCAATGGGTTGATCTTGACTCACTGCAATCACCACCCGGGTTCAAGTGATTCTTGTGCCTCAGCCTCTCAAGTAGCTGGGATTACAGCCATATATCACCACACCTGGCTAATTTTTATATTTTTAATAGAGATGGGGTTTCACCATGTTGGCCAGGCTTGTCTTGAACTCCTGGCTTCAAGTGATCCATCCACCTTGGCCTCCCAAAGTGCTGGGATTGCAGGTGTGAGCCACTGCATTCGGCTCAACTGGTGATACCTCCAGACACTGGAAAATCAAAAGTGACAAGGGACTGGAGCAGGCCCTCAGGATACTGCAGCAGCCCTATGGAAAAGTGGCCAGACTGTTTTGTGGGTGCCCATTCCCGTATCTCCCCATTGGGCAGGTCCTCCAGGCCTGGGTCTCCAACCATCCCCTGCCAGAGTTATTGAGCCAGTAGTAACTCAGCAACTGCCTAAACAGAGCCTCCAGGGGCAAATGAAAGCCTCTCTGCCACTGCCTCTACAGTGGAACTACCCTTGCCGCCCTCAAACTAACAAAGGGGCAAAGATCCTAAGTGCCTTATCCATACCTCTTAAAAGCTGCAGTTGACCCAGGAAGAGGAGGCCAGTCTGTCTCCTACAAATCCCACACATCCCCCACTGCTTTTCACCATACAAGGAACTCCTGGCTTGGGTCCACAGCACAGACTTTCCCTCCTGATTGCACTGAGTAATTGCTGACCGGCAGCTCTCTGGGGAGGAGCCTCCAGGAGACAAGCAAACACTTGGCCATAATCACTACTAAGGCCCCTTCCTCTGCTGCCTCCAAGTTGGAAAGGAAGATAACACTGAGATCTCTCTATAGCTTAAGTGGACATCCCAGGAGTGCCAATTCACTATCTACAGCCAGCACTTAAGGGGGAGAAGAACCTATACATTCAGAGCATTGAGAGGGAAAATAGCTGCAACCATGAGGAAACATAGAGGAGTCACACTCATTGAGCAAGAGTATACCAACTAACCAATAAACCTAAGTCTCACCAGTTGGATCACACCTCAAAGCTTCAACACCAAATACACACACACATACACACAATACACACACACAAATACACACACACACACACACACACACACACACACACATATATATATAAATAACCTAACAGATCTGCCAGAGCTGAATAACACAATATAAGAATTTCACAGTGCAATCACAAGTATTAACAGAAGAATAAACCAAGCTTAGGGAAGATTCTCAGAACTTGAAGACCAGTTATCTGAAATGACAGTCAGACGAAAATTTAAAAAAAGAATAAAAAGGAATGAACAAAACCCTGAAGAAGTACAGGGTTATATAAAGGCCAAATATATTCTGACATCCCTGAAAGGGAGGGGGAGAAAGCAAACAATGTGAAAACATGTTTCAGGATATCATGCATGAAAACTTCCTCATACTTGCTAGGGGGCCAAGAGTCATACTCAGGAAATACAGAGAACTCCTACAGGATCCACACAAAAACAACATCCACAAAACACATAGTCATCAGATTTCCCAAGGTCAAAATGAAGGTAAGAATGTCAAAGGCAGCTAAAAAGGGCAGATCATCTACAAAGCAAATTCCATCAAGCTAAGAGTAGAACTCTCAGCTGAACCCCTATAGGCCATGAGAGATTGAAAACCTATATTCAACGTTCTTAAAGAAAAAATCTTCAAACAAGAATTTCATGTTGAGCCAAACTAAGCTTCCAAAGTGAAGGAGAAATAAAAATCTTTTCAGATAGGCAAATGTTGAGGTAGTTCATTACCACCAGACCTGCCTCACAAGAGATCTTCAAAGGAACATTAAATATAGAAAGGAAAGACTGTTACCAGCTAATACAAAAATACACTTAACACACAGATCAGTGTCACTATCAAGCAACCACACAAACAAGCCAACATAATTACCAGCTAACATAACAGCACAATGACAGGATCAAAACCACATATATCAGCCAGGCATGGTGGCTCATGTCTGCAATCCTAGCACTTTAGGAAGCTGAAGTGAGTGGATCACTTGAGGTCAAGAGTTCAAGACCAGCCAGGCCAACATGGTGAGAACCCGTTTCTACTAAAAGACAAAAATTAGCTGCACCTGATGGCAGGCACCTGTAATCCCAGCTTCTCGGGAGGCTGAGTTAGGAGAATTGCTTGCACCCAGGAAGTGGAGATAGCAGTGAGCTGAGATTGTGCCACTGCACTCCAGCCTGGGTGAAAGAGTGAGACTCCATCTCAAAAAAACAACCCCCCCCCCACATATATCAATACTAACCTTGAATGTAAACAGGTCCAATGCTCCACTTAAAAGGCACAGTGTGGCAAGCTGGATAAAAAAGCAAGACCCTATGGTATGCTGTTTTCAAGAGACCTAACTCACAAGAAATAACACTCCTAGGTTCAAAATAAAGGGATGGAGGGAAATCTACCAAACATATAGAAAACAGAAAAGCAGGGTTACAATTCTAATTTCAGACAAAACAGATTTCAAACCAACAGTGATCAAAAAAGACAAACAAGGACATTACATAATGGCAGAGGGTTCAATTCCACAAGAAGACCAAACTATCCTAAATTATATATACCCCCAACACAAGAGCTTTCAGATTCATAAAGCAAGTTCTCAGATACCTACAAAGAAAAAAACACTCCAGTACAATAATAGTGGGACACTTTAACACTCCACTATCAGTATCAGACAGATCATCAAGGCAGAAAATTAACAAAGATATTCAGGACCTAAACTCAGCATTGGTCCAAATAGATGTGATAGACCTTTAAAGAACTCTCCACCCAAAAGCAACAGAATATACATTCTTCTCATTGCCATATGGCACCTATTCTAAAATTGATCACATAATTGGACATAATCCTCAAAAAATCTAAGAGAACTAAAAGCATACCAAACACACTCTTGGACAACAACACAATAAAAATAGAGGTCAAGATTATGAATATTGCTCAAAACCATGCAATTATATGGAAATTAAAAAATGTGCTCCTGAATGACTTTTGAATAAATAATGAAATTAAGGCAGAAATCCAGAAGTTCTTTGAAAATAATCAGAACCAAGATACAATATACCAGAATCTCACATAGCTAAGGCAGTATTAAGAGGGAATTTCATAGCACTAAATGCCCACATTGAAATGCAACCCTAAGCAAACAGAACAAAGCTGGAGACATCATGTTATCCAACTTCAAAGTATACCACAGGGCTACAGCAACTAAAACAGCATGGTTCTGGTACAAAAACAGGCACATAAACCAAGGAAACAGAATAGAGAGTCCAGAAATAAGGCTGCATATCCATAACTATCTGATCTTTAACAAAGGACAAATACACACAATAGGGAAAAGAGTCTCTATTCAATAAATGGTGTTGGGATAACTGGCTAGCCATATGCAGAAGATTGAAGCTGGAGGTCTTCTTTACACCATACAAAAATCAACTCAAGATGGACTGAAGACTTAAATGTAAAACTCAAAACTATAAAAATACTGGAAGACGGGCCGGGCGCGGTGGTTCAAGCCTGTAATCCCAGCACTTTGGGAGGCCGAGGTGGGTGGATCACGAGGTCGAGAGATCGAGACCATCCTGGTCAACATGGTGAAACCCCGTCTCTACTAAAAATACAAAAAATTAGCTGGGCATGGTGGCGCATGCCTGTAATCCCAGCTACTCAGGAGGCTGAGGCAGGAGAATTGCCTGAACCCAGGAGGCGGAGGTTGCGGTGAGCCGAGATCGCGCCATTGCACTCCAGCCTGGGTAACAAGAGCGAAACTCCATCTCAAAAAAAAAAAAAAAAAAATACTGGAAGACAACCTAGGCAGTACCATTCTAGACATAGCAATGGACAAAGATTTCATGACAAAGACCAAAAGCAACTGCAACAAAAGCAAAAATTGGCAAGTAGGATCTAATTAAACTTAAGAGCTTCTGCACAGCAAAAGAAACCATCAATGGAGTAAAAACACAACCTACAGGATGGGAGAAACTATTTTCAAACTATGCATCTGACAAAGGTCTAATATCCAGCATCTATAAGGAATTTAAATTTACAAGGGGAAAACAACCCCATTAAAAAGTGGGAAAAGGACAAGAACAGACACTCCTCAAAAGAAGACATACATGAGACCAAGAAGCATTTTTTTTTAAAAAAAACTTAATATCACTGATTAGAGAAATGCAAATCAAAAGCACAATGAGATACCATCTCTCACCAGTCAGAATGGCTATTATTAAAAAGTCAAAACATAACAGATGCTGGCAAAGTTGCGTAGAAAAGAGAATGTTTATCTACTGTAGGTGGGAGTCTGTTAGTTCAACCACTGTGGAAAGCAGTTTGACAATTCCTCCAAGGGCTAAAATCAGAACTACCATTTGACCCAGCAATCTTATTACTGGGTATATATCCAGAGGAATATAAATCATTCTATCCTAAAGACACATGCATGCAAATGTTCACTGCAGCACTATGCACAGCAGCAAAAACATGGAATCAACCTAAATGCCCATCAGTGACAGACTGTATTAAAAAATATGATAAATATACATCATCGAATACTATGAAGGCATAAAAAAGAACAAGATCATGTCTTTTGCAGTGACATGAATGGAGTTGGAGGCTATTATCAAACTAACACAGTAAAGAAAATCAAATACTGCATGTTCTCACCTACAAGTGAGAGCTAAATGATACAAACATGAACTACAGTCTGCTTGAAGGTGGAGGTGGGAAGGAGAGAAGCAGAAAAGGTAATTATTGGATACCAGGCTTAATACCTGGGTAAAGAAATGATCTGTACAACAACTCTCATGACACATGTTTACATATGTAACAAACCTTCACATGTAACCCTGTTACAGGTGTGAGCCACCAGCTGACCTAAAATAAAAGTTTTAAAAAAGAAAAAAAAATCATGGTTGTATTTGCATTCTTATAATATTTCAGTCCTGTTATTTTTCAGTTACTTTTTAAAAAGTTGCACTCAAAGCTTTTATTTATAGGAACACCTTACAGATGTAAAATTGTTTTCTAGTTTGGATATGACACTCCAGAAATACAGGAGATTCAGATGACTTGATTTCCCAATATACAGATAATTAGCTTGTCAAAGATCTCTTACTCTTTGGTAGAGACAGGATCTTGCTCTTGTCACCCAAGCTCCAGTGCTAGTGCAGTCACAGCTCACTGCAGCCTTATACTCAAGCGACCCACCCACCTCAGCCTCCTGAGGAGCTGGTACTACAGGTGTGCACCATCAAATCTGGCTAATTATTTATTTTTTTTTAGAGATAGGGTCTGACTTTCTTGTTTCAGCTGGTCTTTAACTAGTTGCCTCAAAGAATTCTCCTGCCTTGGCCTTCTGAAGTTCTGGGATTACAGATGTGAGCCACCAGGCTGGCCTCCACTGCTCTTTTAACTCCACCACTAACCGTCAGTATTTTATTTAATTCTCTGTATTCTTTCAGTTTTCTCAACATGAAAAAATTCTTGAACTACTACCATACCTTATGGCAAACATAGTTTTAACAGAGATCTCTTAGGAAATTAGCTAAATGTATGTCCATCTTCCAGCTGTGCTGCAGATCTTAGTAAATGTTTTCATGGCAAGACATGAGGGAGGAAAGGAAAAGGAGCAGGCCAGAATTCACAGTGACCTTAATTACCTAGTACATGTCATCATAAAAGATTAAAGTTCCTTAAAAGCAACTGTAAGTGAGTCACTGAAAATAAAATGGATAAGATGGGAAGGGACTAGGTGAGAATATTCTAAAACGTTTACAGAATGGATCATACAAAGTAATCAAGACTAAACAGTATAATATTGTGGTCAAAATCGCTACTGAGATAATACATGTATAAACTGGAATATTCTGATACTAATCACTGGCCACTAATCCTAAATTACACCAAGCATGGGGTTATAGCCTCAGTAGCTACAACAAAGCAGACTTTGAGCTCTATTCCCCACTCTTAGCTTAGTGCAAGGCATATAGTAAACAAATATTTATTGAGTTAATGAATAATGTTTACCAAAACTAAAGAAAAATTTGTAGAAGATTATGAGAAAAGCAAAAATAAAGCGGGAACATGAAAATAAAGCCAATTAAATCTAGTAGTTCCCACTAAACTATGGACATGTGTCACCATTTAGGGTAGAAAACTCCCTAGTTAATTTTATGTTGGTAGCACATGACCTGCTCCAAGCACTAGCCTGATGGTTTCATTTGTTTTGTTGTTGTTGTTTTTTCCATGTTCCCCCCCCCCCCCCCCCCCCCGCAAGCAGGGCAAGTGAGAGGGTGAAATGAGAGAGGAGCAGTGAGGACAGGGCTGACAAAGGTTAACGCTGTGCTTCTCAGAGGGAGAGGGGTGAGGCATCCAAGCTCCAAGATTCACAGTATCTCAGGGCATGGAAGCTTCACCTAAAAATTTTCGGTTGGGGAGGAAGGTTTTAAGCTTTTCCTTTATTTCCTACTTTTTAAGATTGATATATTGTAGTTGCATCTATTTTGGAGTTACATGTGATATTCTGACACCTGTGAAAATATGTATAAGGATCAAATTAGGGTAATTTTTAAGAGATGGGATCTTGTTCTGTCGCCCAGGCTGGAATGCAGTGTTGCAATCATAGCTCACTGTAGCCTCAAACTCCTAGGCTCAATTGATCTTCCTACTTCAGCCTCCTAAGTAGCTAGAACTACAAGTGTGAACCACCACATCCTGCTAAAAATCAGCTTTCTTAACAACTGTGATAGAATGCTTTATTTACAAACTAGGTTACTCTTAGGCATACTTTCTGCTTCAGTTTCCTTATAACATAAAGTCCTTAAGATTACAGTTCAGGTACAATTTTAGTACTGTTATTTATTTGTAACTAAAAAACTTAAAAATTTCGAAAATAAGAAAATACAAAAAAACAACATAATTGCCACTGTTCACATCTGGGTATATATGCTTCTACTTATTTAGTGATGTTTTTTAATATGGACAAAATAATCACTCTTGTTTTTGTAAAATGTATCTGTGTTCATAAAGAATTCAAACAATATAAGCAGCACAAAGATGGAAATATGTATCACTTCCACATTGCAATATCCAAAAATTAACATGATTCACATTAGACATGCATCACCCTCCATATCTTGTATGAGTATATGACAAATATATGGAGGGATATGAAGGGATTTTTCTATGTTAATACGTTTATTTTATACATACTATTGTTAATAAAGAGTATTATAGTTGGGCACGGTGGCTCACACCTAGTAATACCAGCACTTTGGAAGGCTGAGTCAGGCAGAATGCTTGAACCCAGGAGTTTGAGACGAGCCTGGGTGACATGGTGAATCCTCATCTCTGCAAAATGTTTGAAAATCAGCCAAGTGTGGTGGTGTGCACCTATAGTTCCAGCTACTTGGGAGGCTAAGGTAGAAGGATTGATTGAGCCTGGGATATTGAGGCTGTAATGAGTCATGAATAGGTCACTACACTCCAGATTGAGCAACAGAAACCCTGTCTCAAAAAAAAAAAAAAAAAAAAGAGAGAGAGAGAGAGAGAGACAATAAAGAGTATTAATTTTACTTTAAAAAAAAAAAAGCAAAATTTGGTAGGAATTATTAATCTTCAAATATTTGTTTCCTGATCTGATCTTATTTTCTAAAAGTTTCAAGTTAGGAGATCATGAAGAATAAATATATATATATATATATATATATATATATATATATATATATATATAAAACTACTTATATGACTTTTAAACAGTATTCATGGACTTTTTGTTTTGAAAGTGACGAATGATATTTTCTCCATCTCTCTTTCCTCTAAATTCCAATTTTGATCATATAGTTGTATTTTTACAATAACCAAGATAATACCCAATTTTTGCCAGGCACTAGTCCCAGCTGCTCCGGAGGCTGAGTGAGGAGGATTGTTTGAGGCCAGGAGTTCAAGGCAGACATGCACTATGTTTATGCCTGTGAATAGCAACTGCACTCCACCTCCAGCGACAGAGCAAGTCCCTGTAGTTAAAAACAAAATACCCAGTATCTTTTCTAATCATAGTATCTATGATTGTTCAGCGTTAGTTACTCATAAGTGGATTCTTAACCACCATAATTCTTTTTTTCATTCAGATTCTCCATTTCTGAGAAGACTTCTATTTACTTAAGCAGTTTTTTTTTTTCCACAAAGGACTCACACATGCTATTATTCTCTGAAGATTTACATGATTGAGAGTATTTGCCTGTTGCCTCTAAACGTGACAAAAATTTTAACTGGGTAACACTTTTAGAATCTTTTCTCATTTCAGAGACTTTTTATTGCATTATGTATTTGAGTACAACTTCTATTCCTATTAATGTTGAATCCTCTGTCTTCTATATCAAATACATATTTCTAATTGCCTTAATCTCTTTGTCTTTCATGTGCATTCACACACACAAATACAATGCTTATTGTAGCATTGTTTATAGTAGCAAAACACTGGAAATTGTTCATATCTATACATAGCAGGATGGTTGAATAAATTATGGTAGTCCATACTAAATAATGTGTGATACAGATCTATGTTCATTAACATAAATAGAAGGCCATAATAATTATTTTTTGAAAAAAAAATCAAGTGTTACTTTGTAATCAGAAAGCTATTTTTGCTTTAGAAAAACAGCTGAGTGTTCCAAAGAACTATAGTGGCTGGGCAGTCTATCAATCAGGAAAACTTGAATTAATGGGAGGGTGTTAGTTTTAAACAACTTTTATTTATAAAACGTATGAACCAAAAGACAAACACATATCCTTGCACAGTAATAACCACATGTGATCAGAGTGTTCACAGAAGATTTCAAAAAGGAATGTCTTTTCTTCAACTACTTCAACACTGTTGAGGTCCATAAACAATGTGACCTTTGTGGAAAGCTAGTATTTGTTGCCTCCCTATAATTTAGACAGATGGCCCTCAGTTTCCAGGTAGTGACAAAAATCAAATACCTTTTACTATAAAATGTAATGACATAGAGAATAAGGACCAGAATCTACAGCAAGCTGAATATTTTATTATTTAAACATGCGTATCTATGGGAAAGGAAAAGAAAAGGGGGAGAATTCAAAACAAATGAATTGTACTTATCCTTGTCTCCTCTAGGAGACAGATGATTGAGAGCACTTACTAGGAACAGAAAAAGATTACATCATCTGTCCATAGTTTTCTGAGTTCTGTTAAGTTTATTTTTATTTTATTTCTTTTTTTTGCAGACACTGTCTTGTTCTATTGCCCAGACAGGAGTATAGTGAAGTGATCTCAGCTCACTGCAGCCTCTACCTCCCAGGTTCAAGTGATTCTCCTGCCTCAGCCTCCTGAGTAGCTGGGATTACAGATGCACACCACCATACCTGGCTAATTTAGTAGAGATGGTGTGTTTCATCATATTGGTCAGGCTGGTCTTGAACTCCTGATCTCAGGTGATCCACTCACCTCAGCCTCTCAAAGTGCTGTGATTATTGGTGTGAGCCACCACACCTGGTCTATTTTATTTTTTTTAATTAAAAAAAAAATACACTCAAGCAACCCTCCTGCCTCAGCCTCCTAAGTAGCTGGAACTACAGGCATATACCTGGCAAGTTCTGTTAAGTTTAAATCTGTAATAAAAGTGTAAAGGATTATTAAGGTTGTGTCTACACTGTATTAAACACAAAGGAAATACAAATATATTTCACATCCAGTGACATACTCTGAAATATTTATTGATGTTCATATTTCTGTGTTGTCTTTCCTTGAGCTAAGAGCTCTGCAGATGTTATAATTCTGTCTAATAAATTCTTGATTATATTTTCTCTGCATGTTTCAGGCTTCAATACAGAATTTATCCTAGATTTTATAAAATATTCATGAATATAAACAGCCAAGAATCATCATACCTCTCTTAACAGCTGCAGTTTGTACATACTGTGTATACCCTTCACTACATAATAATAATAATTTTAAAAAATCTTTGATTTTGACCATGTTGGTAAAGGCTTTCCTCATCCCACAGCTTTAATACAACTGTAGCTTTGTAATAGAAGTGTCCATAGTCATCTCTAGTACATACTTATTTCTGCCAGGTGCTATAATCAAATGTCCTTAAAGGCCAATTACTTAATACAGTGAATGTAGACACTGTATCTCTTTTAATCCTCCTCGCCAAACTAAAGAGAGCCAAGTTTGCTGACAAGAAGCATGATGAGGTCATCAGCAGGGGACAGTTGGCTTTGAGGTCAACATCTGTCTTGATCAGGAGTATGGTGGGTCTGCAGATACAGTTCACTCACATATAAAAGTGGTTTTTTTTATCCAGGTCCTCACTCAATGAATCAAAGTACCAGAGAAGACAAGGGAGAGAAAATGAGAGTAACAAACAGTTCTGAACAGACAACTCAAGCAGAATTTGGGCAGAAAACACACTTTGTACGTCCCAAATGCAAAAAATAACTATTGTCTAGGGCAAAGAAAAGTCTTAATATTCATTCATTCAATGTCATGCCTAATAAGCAAACTATCCTCACTCCTTTTATTTTTGCTTCCTGCAAAAAATTAATTTTGTTCTATATATATATATATATATATATATATATGTTGTCATTCATCATTGCAATACTATTTTCTTTTTTAAAAAAATTTATTATTATTATACTTTAAGCTCTGAGATACATGTGCAGAATGTGAAGGTTTGTTACACAGGTATGCATGTGCCATGGTGGTTTGCTGCACCCATCAACCTGTCATCCACATTAGGTATTTCTCCTAATGCAATCCCTCCCTTAGGCTCTACCCTGCCACAGGTCCTGGTGTGTGATGTTCCCCTTCTTGTGTCCACATGTTCTCATTGTTCAACTCCCACTTATGAGTGAGAACATACAGTGTTTTTCTGTTCTTGTGTTAGTTTGCTGGGAATGATGGTTTCCATGCAAAGGACATAAACTCACCCTGTTTTATAGCTGCATAGTATTAGATGGTGTATATGTGCCACATTTTCTTTATCTAGTCTATCACTGATGGGCATTTGGGTTGGTTCCAAGTCTTTGCTACTGGGAACAGTGCTGCAATAAACATATGTGTGCATGTGTCTTTATAACAGAATGATTTATAATCCTTTGGGTATATACCCAGTAATGGGACTGATGAGTTAAATGGTATTTCTGGTTCCAGATCCTAGAGGAATAGCCACACTGTCTTCCACAATGGTTGAACTAATTTACACTCACACCAACAGTGTAAAAGCATTCCTATTTCTCCACATGCTCTCCAGCATGTTGTTTCCTGACTTTTTAATGATCGTCACTCTAACTGGTGTGAGATGGTATCTCACTGTGGTTTTGGTTTGCATTTCTCTAATGACCAGTGATGATGAGCTTTTTTTCACAAGTTTGTTGGCTGCATAAATGTCTTCTTTTGAGAAGCGTCTGTTCATATCCTTTGTCCACTTTTTGATGGGCCTGCTTATTTTTTTCTTGTAAATTTAAGTTTTTTGTAGATTCTGGTTATTAGCCCTTTGTCAGATGGATAGATTGCAAAAATTTTGTCCATTTGGTAGGTTACCTGTTCACTCTAATGATAGTTTCTTTTGCTGTGCAGAAGCTCTTTAATTTAATTCAATCCCTTTTGTCAATTTTGGCTTTTGTTGCCATTGCTTTTGGTGTTTCAGTCGTGAAGTCTTTTCCCGTGCCTATGTCCTGAATGGTATTGCCTAGGTTTTCTTCTAGAGTTTTTATAATTTTAGGTCTTACATTAAAGTCTTCAATCCATCTTGCATTAATTTTTGTATAAGGTGTAAGGAAGGGGTCCAGTTTCAGTTTTCTGCATATGGCTAGCCAGTTTTCCCAACAATTTCTTAAATAGGAAATCCTTTCCCCATTGAATGTTTCTGTCAGGTTTGTCAAAGATCAGATGGTTATGGATGTGTGACGTTATTTCTGAGGCCTCTGTTCTGTTCCTTTGGTCTATATATCTGTTTTGGCACCAGTATCATGCTATTTTGGTTACTGTAGCCCTGTAGTATAGTTTGAAGTCAGGTAGCGGGACGCTTCCAGGTTTGTTCTTTTAGCTTAGGATTGTCTTGGCCCTGCAGGCTCTTTTTTGGTTCCATATGAAATTTAAAATATTTTTCTAATTGTATGAAGAAAGTCAATGGTACCTTGATGGGAATAGCATGGAATCTAAAAATTACTTTGGGCAGTATGGTCATTTTCACAATATTGATTCTTCCTGTCCATAAGCACAGAATGTTTTTCAATTTGTTTGTGCCCTCTCTTATTTCCTTGAGCAGTGGTTTGTAGTTCTCCTTGAAGAGGTCCTTCACATACCTTGTAAGTTGTATTCCTGGGTATTTTATTCTCTTTGTAGCAATTGTGAATGGGAGTTCACTCGATTTTGCTCTCTGTTTGTCTATTATTAGTGTCTTACCTCCATCTGTACAAAGAATCCAGTCTATTTCTCTCACACCAGAAAAAGAGTTGTTAAGATTCTCATAGCAATGCAAATGGAACAGATTAGGTATTAGGGTAGCCTCTTACATAATCATGATATTTCCTTTTTAACACTGCATTTTTTTTACCTATTTTGATCTTTGGACAAAATATCATTCATAATTTAGAACATGAACAGCATAAGCAAAATGTAAAGACTTCTTTCACTGGTATTGCTGTATATAGGAGGCAATGCTGTTAAAGGAAACCAGACTACCAGATGAAAAACAGCATGGGTGCTTTGGACCACACTCCTTACTCACACACCCAATTAGCTATGAAAGGGGAGCTTTAAGAAAGAAAAGCAAGGTATAAAACTTGTTCACATAATGACCATCAAGTTATTTGTACCTATATTCTGTCAATTTTGTTTGGTATCCTAATTTACTGATCAGTATCACAACTCTTCTTCAAATTGCTAATATGGTAAAAGGAACCGCCATCCCTTGGCAGGAATCTAAAGAGCCCTTATATCCATGGTATTCCTTCCTAAATGGCCCTAACTGCACCTACATGAAAATCAGATCCTTCATCCATAAAATCAGTTTTCTAGGTGCTTTCAGTTAAAAGATTTGATGTTTAGCTACTGTTCCCTTCTGCTTATTTCTTCTTTTGTCTTTTCATCCTTTCGCTAACCAATAGCCTGTTCAGATGTGTGCAGACAACTCAAGGCTTAAACAATCTTTAAATCCAACTACCATATCAAAGACTACACATCTCTTGGAATGCCATCATAATGAATTGAACTTTTAGGATTTTTAAAAGATGTTAAAATTTCATATATTCAATGATTACAACTATGTAAAAAATGCATCTGATGAAAAAGACTGAAAAAAAAACAACAACAACAGAAAAGAGTTCTGTAAATATAGCGATGGAACCTCACTTGCCAAAATCATCTGGGACTGTGGTTTATTTTATGGGAGAAACGTTAATTACCAATTTCTTTCATGTGTATAAGACTATTTAATATTCTGTTTCTTTTTTAGTCAGTTTTGATTTTTATTTACCTAAGAAATTTTCTGTTTTCCTGATTTTTCAAGTCTGTTATCATAAATTTTTTATTGTATTCCCTTTACTTTTTTTTCTGTTTGACTAATCTTGTCAAAGGAGAAATGATTAGCTTTATTAACCCTATTTTATAATTTTGGTTTTTGTTACATTTATTTCTAAACATCTTTATTTCCTTCCTTCTTTCTTTCTTCAGATTTATTTAACTGATATTTTTCACAATTTTAAAAAATTTCATGGCCCATTGAATCTTTCTTCTTTTCCAAGATAAACATTTTGAAGATATGTTTCCCTTCATAGCTCTGTCCCAGAACTCACTTCTGAATTCCTCACTCAAACTCAAAATTTCCAAAACCAAGCTCCTGATCTTTTCCCTTATACCTATTCTTTCTGGAGGCTTGTCAATCTTGTCAATAGCAAGTCTATTTTTCCAATTGCTCAGGTCAAAATACTTGAAGTCATGCTTGACTTCTCTATTATATTCTTTGTCCAATCTGTCAGAAAATACTGTTGTCAAAACCTTTAATAAGTTCAAAATTTACCATTCTATCTTCATTCCCTTTGCTACCAATCTATAATTGGCCACCATTGCTTACTCAATTACTGCAATAGCATCCCAACAGGTCTCCTTTTCCTTGACCTTCTAAGGTTAATTCTCAACATAGGATCTGAGTTATCCATTCACTAGTTAGTTTCAAATCATCTACTGAGTTCCCCTACTATTCAAGAGAATATTCTGAATTCCTTACAATGGTCTACAAAGTCCGGTATGACCTGGCCACTTGCTACCACTCTGACCCATTCTTTTATTCCTCTCTTTCTCCTTCTCTGCTCCAGCCACACCGCTGGGATTTAACTAATATTTTCCCTTTTTATCAAGGCCTTCCCTGGCAATCTTTTTTTTTTTTTTTTTTTTTGAAAGTATGATTATTTTGTATAACAAGCCTCCACTCCCTCAAAAAAGCCTTTGTAATAACAATTTGTATTTTCTAGGGTCAGGGCTAAGGCTAGGGTGAAATGAATGATGGAGAACAACAGAATTTATCTCAGGTGTAAAATTTAAGAAATCTGGCCATCTTATTTAAAACTGCAGTCCACTAACCCATCACCGAATACTTCCTAGCCCTGTGCCTGCATGTTCTTTTTCATGGCACATATCATTACCTGACATATTATATATTTTATCCACGTATTTATTGCATTAGGCCATTCTTGCATTGCAATAAAGAAATACCTGAGACTGGATAATTTATAAATAAAAGAGGTTTAACTGGCTCATGGTACTGCAGCCTGTACAGGAAGCATGGTGCCAGCATCTGCTCAGCTTCTGGTAAGGCCTCAGGAAGCTTTCACTCATGGCAGTAGGCAATCAGGGAGCTGGAATCTCACATGGCAAGAACAGAAGAAAGAGGATGGGGAGGCACCACATTTAACCAACCAAATATGGTTATTTGGGTCATTAGAATGAATCCCTTATGGCTTGGTGCTGTCCTTGTGAATTCACTATCACAAGGGGCACCAAGTCATAAGGGATCCACCCCCATGATCCAAACACCTCCCACCAAGCCCCACCTCCAACAATGGGGATTACATTTCAACATGTGATTTAGGCAAGGACAAATATCCAAAGTAATTTTTTTTTTGGTTTGTTTGCTTGTTTTGCCCTTTGCTGTATTCCTAGTATATGCCTGGCATGTGCTGCTCAGTAATTAATTGTGGAGTAAATAAAAATTACTCCCTGAAATTTTTATGAATTTTATGACCTAGAATACAGTCAATTTATATAAAGATTTATTCATAAGAAAAACTATAGTCTCCACTTGCTGGATATAGTACTCTAAACATGTCCACTAAGTCAAGATTTCAATTATACAGTATCATTCAAATCTCCTATTTCCTGACACTTTGTTTGCTTAATCTATCAATTACTACATGAAGGGAGTTAAAATTCTGTAACTATTGACAGTGGACTTTTGTTTTATGTACATTGAAGCTATGTTACACACATTTAGAATTGTTATATTTTCCTAGTGAATTGATTTTTCTGTCAATATTGATCTCTAGTAATCTCTACTAATGATTTGGCTTTAAAGACTATTTGTATGACATTACTACTATATTAGCCCTCTTCAGAGTATTACCTGGTATAAATTTTTTTTTATATTATCTGACATTTAAACTTTCTTTGTTTTAGTTTAGTTTAGTTTAGTTTTAAATAACACAGGGTCTTGCTGTCACTCAAGCTGGAGTGCATTGGCAGGAACAAAATTCACTGCAGACTTGAACACCCAGGCTCAAGCCATCCTCCCATCTCAGCCTTCCACGTAGCTGGGACTACAGGCATGCACCACCACACACCTGGCTATTTTTTTTTTTCTTTTTCTTTTTGGCAGAGACAGGGTCTCACTGTGTTGCTTATGCTGGTCTTAATCTCCTGGGCTCAAGCGATTCTCCTGCTTTGGCCTCCCATAAGTGCTAGGATTATAGGTGTGAGCAATAGCACCCAGCCACCTTCTATGTTTCAGATGTCTTTAAAAAAAAAAAAAACTGAGAAAAAAAGTCTTACATTAACCATGATTATTGATTTTTTAATTCATTGCCAGTATCTCACTATGTGTTTTCTATTTTGCATGTTTTTGCCCCTGCATGCTGCACTTTCCTCTAATTCTTGCCATCTTTGGGGTTAAATTTTTTTCTTTATCCAATATTTTCCCTCTCCTTGCTTGAAAATTATATACTATATTTCTTTCCTTTTAGTAATTACCCTAGAAATTCTGTATTTCACTTACTACTATCTAGAATTAATAAATATCTTTATCTCCTCTTGAAAAGCAGAAGGACCCTAGAATGTTTTAACTCTCTTCATTCCTCTTCTATGTTGCTACTGTCCAAGATTTAAAAAAAAATTTTAACCCCCTGAATTAGACATTACTGTATATGTTTTATATGATCAATTTTTGTTTAGGTTTCCATAAGTCAATGATTATTTTTTCGTCTACCATTCCTTTTTGCACCCCATGCCTTCCTTCCTTCCACTTCTCTCAGGAAGGATGCTGTCTCTTTCATCTGACACAACCTTCCATTCTGCATGAGCCCTCAGTTATGTCTCCTATCTTCTGAGCACACAACCTTTGTAAACCAAGTACCTATCTTACTGTGAACCAGAAGATGCCCACCAGGAGAACGTTAAAGTTTGCTTACTCTTGTGAAATCAAGCATCCCTGTCATTTCAACCTGTTTCCCTTATTTTACTGCCAGCTCAACCATGCTTTCAATAAGTATTTGAATATGTTATCTAGCATATTTGGATGATCTGACCAGGAAGTTTGTCTCTAAAGATCATTCTATCTTGTTGTCTTGAATGCTCTTAGATTAACGTTTTTAGTATTTATGTTCTTTGAAATGGTTTCATACAAATATTCTATTCACTACATATGCTCCATCAGTGAAAAGTATAAATGAAAAAGCCATGTATACATGGAAGTGCCTAAGAACTGTTTTAGTCACAAAATGATTTTTGTTTTGCCTATCATATATATTTTACATAAGCTAAAAGCCATTTCCAAAAGACTGCCCTTTTTTTCTGAATTCTAAGTGTAAATATTGACTCCAATATATTATCCCCAACATCTTATTATAAAAATTTCCCAAAATACAGCAAAGTTAAAAGAATATCTACTACATGTATTTTGACTTTATCATTTTACAATATTGCTTATCACATATCTACCTATCTGTATTTATCCATCAATTCATATTTTTTGTTGTTACATTTCAAAGGAAAATGCAGACATCAATATATTTCTCCACTAATATTTCATAAACAAAAATTATTTCTAGGCAATAAATCTCACATTCTACAAATTTTGCTTAATATTTTTATAAGCATTTAAAAAGCACAACTATCTGTGCCACAATCACATAACACCATTTGAGTTAGAAAACAACAGTCACAGTTAGGAAGGGGGAAAAGTTAAAATAAATTATTAACTCTTTATAATACATTATATTTCCATGCTGGTAATAAGCTTCATATGTGGCACACTGATTTGAAATGTCTGCCCTTTCATTTCATCGTTATTTAGGGGTTCCTATTATTGTTTCTATTTTTTAATGATGAAAAACTCTCACTTGGCATCACTTCCCTGTTCAGTACTTGTGGAAGACTATTCAATTTCAGAGAGGCAGTTGACCAGTTATCTTTTAAATTTAGTTTAGGCAAAGTTGCATTTACCTTCTGTAGGTAAATGCCTTCCAGTTTAATGATTTTATAAATTACATTCTATCATCTCTTTAAAATTTTATTATAATAAAACTTGATTAGCTACCATATCAAGACTGTGCTTCTGTTTTCTCTTACTATCTTTAACATTAGAAGCATAATTTATATTTCTAGGGAGCATTTCTTTTGAAAACAGATCACTTTGAACGCATATAAAAAGATGAGGGTATGTTGTGAAGTTTAGATTTGTTTGAATTTGGAAGAAGGTTTTCACGTAATTTTTATACTTGCCAAAGACAAAAGAGACCAAAAAATGTAAAGCAATGTCTGTAGAATTCCTCTACTGTCAAGATAAAAACAAAATTGTCTAAAACAATTATTTTAATAATCTACATGGTATACTTGCCTATTATCACAAATTCATAGTATGATCTTACCCCTCATTTGCTGGATTAAATTAAAATCAATATAATATTTTACTCTTGATCAAAATAATCCAATCCAGATTCAGCTGATCTGAGAACCATGTGAGTAATTTAGGCATACCCCTAATCTCTGTGGCGCTACTTTTCCTTATCTTTAATTTAAAACTCCCTATTATAGTTTTTGCTGTTTTAGGGTTTATTCCATTATCTAAAAGTTTTTTTTTATCACATTATTAAAATAATGACTAGCTAAAGGATAGAATAATGTAATTCTAGCACTTCACAAATATGAAAAGGTATTTGGCTTATTTTCCTTCCCCTAAGCACAGGAATTTCTTGGTAGCATATTAAACAAAAGAATGGTTCCAATTTAAGCTATCTCATTTAATTTCTTCTAAACTTTTGTTTCTTTTTTCATAATACTGTCAAAAGAAGAACTAGTAAAATACTCATTATAATTGAAATAGTAGCAAAATATGCAAAAGAAGAAACCTGAAAAAGCTAGTATACCCTAAGGGAAAACATCCAGTTCCAGATGTGACCACATAGGAAAGCTATAGAATAAATAATAATGATAATAGTAATAATGACCTTATCAAAGTATTTCCAAAAAGCAATTATTTGAGAAAAACCAACGAAAAAAAATTGCACATTAGTAGAATAGAGCATCCTAGAACCCGCAGGATGGTTACAAATATGATGCTTATGCAAAAACTACATCACTACATAAAATCTCAGAGTCCAGAGACAGTGAGGACACAAAGAATATGCTTCCAAAACTTCTGCTTCATTCACTTTCATCTTTTTGGGCTCTTTAGGCAAGATGAGAATTTACTAATTTTCCCCAGAAACAGGGAAACAAATATTAGCAATGAGACCAAAGGACAATGCTCTAAGTCCAAATAAATGTGATATTAACCCCAGCACTTTTACTATATGTTCATTCATAGAAGACATTTCATTCACATGAAGGATCTAGGAATATGCTAATATCATTCGGATGAAAAGGCAAGATTCAATTATATATCAAAACGCTTGCAATGTTTTAATGTTTCTCAGTTTCTAAAATTGCTGTTTTCCAGAGACTTTGCTGCTTAGTAGACTTCAAAATGCGACTTTATATGTAGAAATATAATTATAGAACGTGAATATCTATACAACAATACAACTTCTCAAATCCTGACCAATCTGGTGTCCTCCTTCTGTTTGGGCAGATTTACCAAACAGTCTACTCTTAAGTGAATAAAAACTTCCAGTTAGTTTATAAGCCAGGACCTTAAAAATATACAGCCAATAATAGCCAAACAGTTTTAAAGAAAGAGTAAGAAACAGGGAATCAAAATCAGTTCAAGATCTGGCACCACCAATAACTTGTTATTTGATCTAAGCAAGCCACTTATCTATGCCTCAGTTTACTCATCTCTCAAATGATACTACTACTTTAACAGGGGTTTCTGAGAAAGAAATAAGAGAATACACATCAAAGGCCTTGAAAGAGTGAAAAGCATTCTAACTGATTATATTATTAGTAAAATTGAAAGTCTAAAATCAACTCCTTGATGTAATCTTCCTTTTTGGTACATAGAGTTGAAAATTCGGTTACTTTCCATTATATAGCATATCATATACAAAAGTATACTATAAATATATCTACACATATATACAAACATACACAGACATACATATGTATATGTATGTGTATATATACACATAGTTAAAAATAATTTTTAATATTCCCTGATATTTACCACTCAACTTAAGAAATAGAACATTACCAATACCTTGGAGGCTATTATATGCTTATTTTATCATATTTCTTTTTATTAACTCCAGAGTGTTCTAAATTGTGTGCTAATTACTCCCTTGCTTTTACTTACGGTATTGGCACATTTATAAAAATATCACTAAATTATCTATCCATGCATTCATCTTCCTTCTTTCCATCTATTAATCCTGCTTTCTGAACTTTATATATGATATATATATATATTTTTCAACTTCTGCAATATTTTTCTTACAGAAATTTCTTGACATTATTTTTCACATAATTTCTAAGGTTAACAAAATTTATTATACCCATTTAAAACAGAAAAAATGAGGTACACTGAAACTAGAAACTTGCTACATTACATGAGAAGACAATGGATAAGTTTCTATAGTAATTCTGAAAGAAAAAGAAACCAATGACTGTCTCAGAGCTTTACAGAACATTCATATCATTAGCTTCAATTAAAAAGAAAATATTTACTTACTGCTAGCAGCATAATTCAGTTAATATTTCTACACTGACTTTACATAGATGATATTTGTTCTTTCATATTAAAAGGGAAGGTATATTAAAAAGTATTGATGATATGAAAGTCACAAATAATATTTAAATATTTCCTTAAAATGAGAACAATAACAAATTAAGTAAGATCAAAAGAAGATGTATATTGCTTTGAAGATATGGACTGTCAGGAAACATGTAGCCTTACTATGGAATATTTTAATTAAAGAGGACTGTCTCCTGAAATAATTAGTCTGACACTAATCAATCCAAATATATCACTCACCTGAGCAAATGGTGGAAGAATCTCCTTGAATATTTGCTGATTTGGTCTCTATATTCCAGTATCGTGGTATCCAGAAGTGGTCTTGTTGGAGCATAGAAGGTTCCAAGGCTTGCCTCAAGCTGTGCTGTAGAATTCAAACATAGCAGCACTGAAACAAGTGAAACTCCTTCAATTACAACAAAATACTCATGTTTGCAGTCAGTCAGGTTTTGCAAACTTGGATGAAATGTGAGCTTGTTGCAGGAAAGATGAAATTAAAATATGACAGCTGGTACAAAAACAAACCTGTGTATAAACTTTCACTTGAGGCAAAGCTGACAATGACTCTGAGCAACAAAAAGCTGTCAAAACTGAAGAAATCCATAATGAACCACCCTCTCACCACAAATGGGTAATTAAAGCAGTGACTCATCAAAGTAATGCAGTTTGAACTAGTACTTCCAGTAAAATCAGCTCACAGTGTGCTAAACATTTACTCTCTTTGGCTAAAAGGAGAAAACTAACTTTTCCCTACTGGGAATTGAAATTGATATAGTAGAAATTTTTTTAAAAAATAATACAAATAAACAGCCATATTGGAGTAGAAATATGTCTCTACTGCAATTTGAAGAGAACCATGAAAGTCCCTGCATCTTCCCTAAGTCCTACCCTAAACAGCAAGATTCTTGGTTTTATCCAAGTGAGAAAACTTAGACTCCTGGGAAAGGAAAGAAGGACTGGAAAGTCAGGTTTTTATAAACTAGAGGGCTAAGATTGGGGGAAAGGGCACATTTTGCCTGTTTCACAGTTTTGCCAAGACATGCTTATGAGACTAGGTTTTTTCCCAGAAATATCTGGAAGTTAAGTAATAACCAGAATAGTGAGAGTAAGAGTATGTATGAGAACACTACAGTTCACAGTGAGACTCCCCTGATTTGCATGCTACTAGCACTGGGTTGAATAAACAATTCCTTATTTAACAAAACTAGTTTTAGGCATATTTGGGTTTGAAAGTATTAAACACCTCATCAGAGTAATTGCTATGGAATTGGCTAAGCTGTAGGTAATTTCTTTTTTTTAATCTCAAATCTAGACAGTAAAGTAAGATGAACTTTAGAGGTATTTTCTTTCAAAGCAGCAGTCAATTTAGATTAAAATTGAATACAGCAATGCTATTGTGAAAACAAGCCAGATTCTCTTGTCATTGCTTGTTTTCTTGACAGCATGTTTTGTACATCTGAAATGTTCGAACCTATATGGAATACTCATAACTCCCAGCACAGTTATAGATTCATTAGATATCCCAGCTTGATGTTTAAGGCAGAAATGAAGATCTCAAAGATAACTACAACATGGCTGCAAATAAAAGAGCTCACTGGGTTCCACTAATAAAAGGAAAACAAATTACCATATAAAATTTGTTAGATTCAGAATACATCTCAAGAGAGAATTCTGAATGTTTTAGAAATCTGTTTTGCAGTTACTTGGAGGGAAATGCACATACCTACTTAAAATGTACATATTCTGATAACCCAGCATCATACAAACATTTTATTTTAATAGCCTAGTATCATACAAGCTTTTTATTTCCCTATCTCCCCAATATGGCTCCTTGAAAATATCCTTTATTAAAGCAAGAATCGGATAATGCCCATTTGTGTATTCCCTAATAATCTTTCCTATAACACAGTAATCTTACAAGACAAATTCACTATGGTGCTAGCAATTTCTTGGTGTGCTCAGTCAATATTTTATCTTTAAAATATTTCTTCTTTAAGTGTAAATTTATGATTGCTTATATAGATTGTGTATAATATAAGCATTCTTTAGGGACTCTGCTTTTTAAAATTTTTTATGTTTATTTTTAAGTATGCACCCAGTCATTACAGTATATCAATACTAACAAATAGTTAACTCTGCAAGCAGCAATATTATAGTAGTATCTTGTATCCTAAAATTATAAAGTTATATTCTTTTTATTTTTAACTAATATTCACTGAGTACCTAAGTATGGGCCATGCACTAGGCATTTTCTCATTATAAAAATACTGGAATTTTTTGGCCGGGTGCAGTGGCTCACACCTGTAATTCCAGCACTTTGGGATGCTGAGGCAGGTGGATCACCTGAGGCCAAATGTTTGAGACCAGTCTGGGCAACATAGCGAAACCTGTCTACTAAAAATACAAAAATTAGCCAAGTGTAGTGGTGCACATCTGTAATCCTGGCTACTCAGGAGGTTAAGGCATGAGAATCACTTGAACCCAGAAGGCAGACATTGCAGTGAGCCGATATTGTGCCACTGTACTCCAGCTTGAGCAACAGAGCAAGATTTGGTCTCTAAATAAATAAATAAATATATTTGAATTTCCTTAAATTTTGACTACCTCCTTAAAAAGTACATTCAATTAATATTAAAAAAATATTTACTGTGGGCCACATGTGACTTGGGCCAAGACCCATGATACAGACTTCCTGGAAGAGCATGTTCTTACTAATTATTCTTCTCTAAAATTACTAAAATGAAGATTACATACAGAATTCTATCCAAACAACTTATTTATTTTGTCAACGTAATAAAGTGGGATAAGAAAAATCTATAAAAGTACAAAGAAAATAGAAAAGAAAAGCTCTCTAAGTAAAGATCTCTTGACATATTTCCTGTTCTTCCTAGCTTATAAATTACCCAGGGACAGTTTCTCATTGGCCACAATTTTCCACCATTAATGTCAGTGCTTACCACAAAGATATGAAAGATGCAAATGTTAGACTGTTTAGGTGTATTATACATTAAGTAAATAAATAACCTATAAGAAAAATAAGCCTAGATAACTGGCAAATATAAAGATTTATTTCATTATTGTATGTGTCACAGCATTCCCCACTGCCCCCATCCCCTAACCTTTCTTTCTTTCTTTTTTTTTTTTTTTTTTTTTTTACTTCTCTTTTAAAATTAAACATCTTAGATCTCTATGGGCAAAATTACTTACTGGGCAAAGGTAAGGAAATCCAAGCAGGCAGAAGAGAGAAGAGTGTCAGAACAATAAGTCAGAATAAGGAAAATAAGAAGGAGCAGCCTGGGCTGCAATTCAGATACACAAAAAATAAATATTAAGGACTATTGTCTGGACAGAGGACTTGGGTGTGAGAAAAAAATACTGATGCCTGATGTGAGGGAGGAACGAAAGACCTTTGTTTGGTACCCTCTGTCTAGCAGACCTCAGGGAGTACATAAAATTTTTGGTCAACGTTTGAACTCTGAGCACGTTATATCCTTCAGCTTAAGACAGAATTGTGCAATGACTACTACACTGTGTGTTCCAACATAAGCATAAACAGAAAAGCTGTTCTTTATGTTAACAAATACTATACAGTAAGTACCATATGGGAGCAATCATTTGATATCTGATCCTTTGAGTTTTAGTAGAGCACTAACGTTTTTATCATTTAATCTCAAATAACATAACTCAAAAACAACCCCCAAATATAACTTATTTAATAAAATGTATTTCCTGTATATACAAAATACATCTATGAAAAATATTTCAAGCCTGACCTTCTCTCTCTGGAGTGAGCTTTTGTCTAAGAAGATGGTTTACAATAGCACTCATGCTGATAAAGCACTGGTGGCCGAGAGTGTCCCAGTTCATGCTGCTCAGTATGTTTATTGCCTCATAGATCTCATCACAGTGAATGTATTGGAAAATGATGTCTACCAGGCCCAGCTGTCCTTGAGTGAAGATACCTGTCACAAAACATGGAAAACCAAGTGAATCTCTTAAAATAAAAGTAAGAAAACAAAAAAGAGTTAACTTTTCCATAAAGAAAAAACCTGCATTGCTTGCATAAGTGCTAGAAATGCGGGACTGATCTCATTTCTCAACTAATATCTGCTATAGGATACACTGGTACAACACAAACACATCTATTGATCCTGCCAAAATGAAAGAAAATTCACTTTTACTCTTATGAACATGAGCATAAAACAAAGGTTGGGGGTAGCAATTTGTTCTAGTTTTATAGACTTTTAAATATGGCTGACCTCATTTGAAATTAATAATTTCTGTCTGTTAAATGACAATAAGTATTAGAGCTGTTAGACAAGGTGTTATTACTTGTTTTTTTGTTTTGTTTTGTTTTTTAATCTTTTCAAAATGGTAGGCTAGAAAATCTTTTTTTTTTCAATGTTTACTGATTTAAAGTCTAAAAAACTTCCTCTCAGTACAAATAATCGTAAAAGAAAAAGAAAAATGTGAAATTACTTTCTAAGCTGCAAGGTATTATAAAATATTACTGTATTTCTTTTTATTACTATCATTATCATCATCATCATCATCATTTAACTGGAATAGTTACAGGCTTCAGGATTTTAAAAAATGTATTCGTTCCTGAGAAAGATGCTAAAATTCTTCATACTAACTTCAAGTCGCATGAAAATGAAAACTTGTGCTATTAACAGGACTCAACTTGATAGGGAATCTGTGGAATTGCCCTGACTGTACTAAGCAATAAAACTTTACTATTCCTTTTGTATTGGTAGAATCAAAGAATGTGACAGTCTAAAAGCCTTTATGAACCTGCAATCAACCATTGGAAGTCCTCATAAATCAGGGTGGTTCCTTGGCAGTAGATATTAATGCATAGGAACTTTGCAGGAAACCAAAAATATCTGAAGTCTGTTGACTCTACCTATACCCTAAGTAATGCTTCTACTAGTAACAAGAGAAAGAACTTATATATTAAGAAAAGCTAACATATAATCATAATAAAATCACTGAAAGGTGATAAAGTCTTTAAAGCAATCATAGGAAAAAAATACATTGGATGTACAGAAAAGCAAAGACATGAATGATTATAGACTGTCCATCTAAAATTATGTAATCCAAAGAAAAATAACAAGACATTTTTAAACTAATGAGAGATAAAAAGTAAATTAATCTAGAATTCTATACCTTTAAAATATGATTCAAAATTCATGAAGAAAGATTAACAATCCTTAAATGCACCTAATAACAGAGCTGTGAAATAATAAAGCAAAAACTGACAGAACTAAAAGGAAAAAAAAGCTAAATCTAAAATTATAATTGGTGGCCAGGGGTGATGGCTATGCCAGTAATCCCAGCACTTTGGGAGGCCAAGGCGGGCAGATCACTTGCAAGCAGGTGTTTGAGACAGGCCTGGCAAACATGGCATAACATCGTACACAAATTAGCCAGGAATGGTGGCAGGTGACTGTAATCCCCGCTACTCAGGAGGCTACAGCAGGAGAATCACTTGCATCTGGGAGGTGGAGGCTGCAGTAAGTCGAGATTGCACCACTGCACTACAGCCTGGGTGACAGAGTAAAACTCTGTTTCAATCAATCAATCAATCAATCAATCAATAAAATGATAATTGCAGATTTTAGCACTTTTACTAATCAAGAGAATATGTAAGCAAAAATAATGAAGTAAAAGAAATACTTGAAAAACACTATCAATGAATGTGACCTAAGTTACATTTATAAAACACTGCACCCAACCACAGTAAAACACACATTCTTTTTAAATGCACACAAAACATTAACCAAGACAGAGCATATTCTGGGGTAATATAATAAAGCTAAATACATTTAAAAGTTTTAAAATAATAAGAGCATTTTCTCTGACCAAAACAGAATTAAATAGCAGTAACAGAAAAATTATCTGGAAAATCTCCAAATATTTAGAAGTTAAGCAACATTCTTCTAAATAACCTATGGGTCAAAGAAAAAATGTCACAATGTATATTAGAAACTATTTTTAATTGAATTAAAGAGAAAATTAGACCCAAAGTAAATAGAAGGAAATAATAAAGACAATAGAAGATAAAGAATACAGAAAAATCAATGAGTTCAATAGTTTGTTCTTTGAAAAGATCAGTAAAACTGACGAACTTCTGTCTCAGCTGAGAAAAAGAGAGATGATACAATTACCAATATAAGAATGATCACTACAGAACTGCTAACATTTAAAATCTGTGAATAATTCACTTTCATATTAATAAATACTAAACGAAATGGATTCCTTGAAAGACCCAAAGTCTCAAAGCTCACTCTAGAAGGAATAAACTTGAATGGCTCCATATTATTTAAATTTGAAGTCATTGTTCAAAAACCTTTATACACACACACACACACACACACACAGACACACACGTGTACCAAGGCACACACATACACCAAGGCACACACATACATATACATGACATGCATGTTAAGATGTCTTCGCTGGTGAATTCTCTCAAACATTATGAGAAGAAATAATAAAGCCAGGAATAGGGGTGCACACCTATAGTCCCAGCTACACAGGAGGCTAAGGTGGGAAGACTGCTTGAGCCCAAGAGTTTTAAGTCCAACCTGGGCAACATAGCAAGACTGTGTCTCAAAAAATAAAAATAAAAAAAATAAAAAAATTTAAAAAAATTACAGTACTATGTTAAAAAAATTTAACAAAAGAATAAATAATATAAATCCAATACAACTCATATTATAAGAGAGAATATTTCCCAACTCATTTCATGGGGTTAGAATTACATTCATACCAAAAATGAAGATATTACAAGAAAAGAAAAACTACAGAACAATATTTCCCGTAAACAAACACAAAAGCCCTTAACATAATATTAGCAACTCCAGCAATATATTAAAAAGATAATATATCATGAACAAGCAAGATTTCTCCCATAAATGCAAGGTTGCTTAAACATCTGAAAGCCAATCAATATAATTTACCTTATGATGAGAAAAAAAAAGAAGAAAAAACCTATAATCATTTCAATTGCTGCAGAAAAAGCACTTGAAAAAAATTCAACATCCACTCAAGATAATATATCCCAGCAGACTAGGAAAAGGATTTCTTCAATGTAATACCATCATACTTATAGTAAAAGATTGAATGTTTTCCACCTAAGATTGGAAACAAAGCAAAGATACCCTCTCTCACCATTTCTATTTAATATTGTACCAGATGTCCTAGCTGTAAGAAGTGAAGGGAATAAAAGAAAAGGCATACAGGTTAGATAAGAGAATGTAAAACTTCTAAATCCAGTTGTCATGATCATCTATGTAGAAAATCCTAAGGAGTCCAAGTTACTTCAGCTAAGATGAGTTTACAGGGTTGTATGGTCAATATTTTTAAAATTTACTTCTACATAAACCCAATGAACAATAAAATTGTAATCAAAAATATTTAAAATATAATCCAAAAACAATGCTTAGGGATAAATATAAAAAAGCATGTACAAGATCTTTACACTTAAAATTATAAAACTATGCAGAGAGAAACTAAAGAAAACCTACATAATTGAAGAGAGGTACTACTTTTACGGTTAGGAGACTCAATATTAAGAATTATTCCTCCCCAAAATGATCTACAGATCCAACATGATCTCAGTCAAAATCCCATCAGGTGTTTTTGTAGAAACTGATAAGCCAGTTTCAAAACTTACATAAAAATGGAAAGGATCTACAATAGTCAAAATAACAGGAAAAAGGAGAATAAAGTTGGAGGAGTAACAGTACCTGATTTCACTACTTACTGTAAAGCCACAGAATTAAGTCAGAATAGTACTTGCTTAAGTATTGGCATTTAATTTACTAAAAGACATCGCAGTTATTGATAGGTCAAAGTAATTCAATGGGAGAAAGAATACTCTGACAATTGGTACTAGAACAATAAATATTCGTATTAAAAATTAATCTCAACCCATCCCTCATACCATATGCAAAAAAAAAAAAAAAAACATGAAATAGACCATAAACCTAAATGTAAGAGCTACACCCGCAAAACTTCTAGGAGGAAATCTTTGTGACCTTGGGTTAAACAGTTTTCTTAGGACAGGAAAAGATAAAGCCATAAAACAAAGAACATTATGAACTAAAGTTCATTAAAATTAAAAACTTCTGCTACTTTATATACACAATGTAAGAAAATGAAAAGGTAAACTCCAGGCTAAAAAAAAAATTCACAATACAAGCATCTTACAAAGGTCTTGAAATCAGAAAATACACATAAAAAACCTCTTACAACTCAAGTAAACAAAAAATCCAATTACATTTGGGCAAAATATTTGAAGACATACTTCATCAGACAAGATATACAATAAAATAAGCACATGAAAAGATGCTCAATTCCAACAGTCACCCAGGAAATACAAATTAACACTACAACACACTCACTAGAATGGCTAAAATTAACATGACCATAAATTTCAAAGTGAGAACATGTAGCAACTAGAGTTCTCATAAATTGCTGATATGCTAAATGGCATAATCACTTTGGAAAACAGTTTTTTCTAAAGTTAAACACTTAGCATATGGCCCAGCCATTTTAAATTTGTAGGAGGTTCATAAGAGAAATGAAAATATATATTCATACAAAAACTTGTAAATGAAAGTACATAGTATTTTTAATCTGTTAGCTAAAACCTGGAAACAAACCAAATGTCCATCAATATGTGAAAGGATTTAAAAAACTGTGGTAACAGAAATATAAAAAACAAACAAACACAAAAACCCTCAGAAGATATTAGGAACACCTCTATGCACTCAAGCTAGAAAACCTAGAAGATATGAATGAATAAATTTCTGGAAACATACACCCTGTCAAGACTGAATTAGAAAGAAACTGAATCACTGAACAGACCAATAGCAAGCTCTGAAACTAAATCACTAATAAAAAGCCTACCAACAGAAAAAGCTTAGAAACATACAATTAATACCCAAATTCTACCAGGTGTACAAAGAAGAGCTGGTACCATTCCTACTGAAAGTATATCAAAAAAAAAAAAAAAAAAAAAAAAAAAATGAGGAGGAATGACTCCCTAACTCTTGCTATCAGGCCAGTATCATCCTGATGCCAAAATCTGGCAAAGAGACAACAAAAAAAGAAAAGTTCCGGCAAATATCATTGATAAACACAGATGTAAAAATTCTCAACAAATACTAGCAAATGAAATCCAGCAGCACATCAAAAAGCAAATCTACCACAATTAAGTAGGTTTTATCCCTAGATGTAAGGTAAGGTCAATATACACAAATCATTAAAGGTGATTCATCACATAAACAGAACAAAAAACAAAAACCATATGATCTCAATAGACACAGAAAAGGCTTTAAATAAAATCCAATGTCCCTACATGAAAAGAAAAGAAAAAAAAAAACCTTAAGAAACTAGGAATCGAAGGAAGATACTTCAAAATAATAGAACCATCTATGAAAAATCCACAGCCAACATCATAATGAATGGGCAAAAGCTGGAAAACTTGAACAAGACAAGGATGCTCTCTCTCACCATTGCTGTTCAATATAGAACCAGAAGTCCTAGGAAGAGCAATCAGAAAAGAGAAAGAAATTAAAAACATCTGAATAGGAAGACAGGAAGTCAAATGATCTCTTTTTGTAGAAGACATGATTCTATACCTGGAAAACCCCATAGTCTCTGCCCAAAAGCTCCTAGATCTGATAAACAATTTCAGCAAAGTTTCACCATATAAAACTAATGCAAAAATCAGTAATATTGGTCTCTATCTGTTTTGGTACCAGAACCATGCTGTTTTGATTACAGTAGCCTTATAGTATAGTTTGAAGTCAGGTAGCATCATGCCTCTCACTTTGTTCCTTGTCCTTAGGATTGTCTTGGCTATGTGGGCTCTCTTTTGGTTCCACATGAAGTTTAAAGTGGGTTTTTCCAGGTCTGAGAAGAAGCTCAATGGTAGCTTGATGGTGATAGCGTTGAATCTATAAATTCCTTGGGCAGTATGGCCATTTTCACGATACTGATTCTTCCTCACCATGATCATGGAATGTTTTTCCATCTGTTTGTGTCCTCTCTTATTTCCTTAAGCAGTGGTTTGTAATTCTCCTTGAAGAGGTCCTTTACATCCTTTGTTAGTTGTATCCCTAGGTATTTTATTCTCTTTGCAGCAATTGTTAATGGGAGTTCACTCATGATTTGGCTGTTTGTCTGTTATTGGTGTATAGGAGTGCTTGCGATTTTTGCAGACTGATTTTTTATCCAGAGACTTTCCTGAAGTTGCTTATCAGCTTAAGGACACTTTGGACTGAGACGATGGGGTCTTCTAAATATACAATCATGTCATCTGCAAATACAGACAATTTGACTTTCTCTTTTCTTAACTGAATACTCGTTTTATTTCTTTTTCTTGCCTGATTGCTCAGGCTAGAACTTCCAATACTATATTGAAAAAGAATTGTGAGAGAGGAGGAATGCTGGGAAGATGGCCACCTAAGAACAGCTCAGCACTTCAGCTCCCAGTGAAAGCGCAAAGGGTGAGTGGAGGCCGCATTTCCAGATGAATTTTCATTGCCCACAGACCAGGAGATACCCAGGCGGAGGGGTTGCCAGCGCCGCAGTCCCTGCCAGTGCAGCTGTTTTGGCCCCCTCGGGGCTGACTCGGCCCACGCGGCTGCTGTGACCACGCCCTGTTGCGGCAGTTCTCCGTACAAAAGCCACTGGTCTGGGAGCCCTCTTAGCTGGCGATCAGAGCCCTGAGATGGCAGAGTTGCCCATTCATCTGAAATAGCGAGCCAGGCCAGGAGATTCCTAGGCAAAAAATCCACGAGGAGCCAGCTCCCCTGTTTGAGCCCACTCAGTGAATCGCAGCGCGGGAGATCCCGGCGCCTTTTCAACAAGTGACTGGAACGCGAGGTCATTCAACTTAAAAGAAAAAACTCTGAGTCTCTACTAAAGATACAAAAAATTAGCTGGGCATGGTGGCACGTGCCTGTAATCCCAGCTACTCAGGAGGCTGAGGCAGGAGAATTGCCTGAGCCCAGGAGGCGGAGGTTGCGGTGAGCCGAGATCGCGCCATTGCACTCCAGCCTGGGTAACAAGAGTAAAACTCCGTCTCAAAAAAAAAAAAAAAGAAAGAAAAAGAAAAAACTCTGAGAGTCTCAAAAAAAAAGAAAAAAAAGAAAAAACTCCGAGTCAGGGAGCCAGGTGATCAGGCTTGGTTGGTACCAGACCCCACCCCCAACAACAACGAAAACAAAAATAATAATTGGAAACCCTCTAGGTTGAGCCCTTCAAACCGAGCACAGCTGAACCCGGGACGGTCTGGCTCGGTGGGGGTGGGGCGTCCGCCATTACTGAGACTCTCCACCACTACGGAGACGGGCCACCGTCCCCGAGGCAACCCACCCTTGCCGAGGCAACCTGCCCTTGCCCAGGCAACCTGCCACAACAGAGAGAGTCCGCCATAACAGAGGCGGGGCCACCATTGCCCAGACAGTTCTAACTACGCCCATATGAACAGGACTGCAGGGAAGAACAGGGGGCAGCTGGGCGGAGCCCACAGCAGCTCAGCAAAGCCTCTGCAGGCAGGCAGTGGCTAGGCATGCTGCTACCTGGGCAGGTCAGACCTGAAAGAAAAATCAAAAAAGGCAGTAGCGCAACGGAAACTCATAAAGCCCCAACTCCCCGAGACAGAGCACCTGGGAACAAAAAGTGCTTTATGAGTTCAGCTGCAGCAGACCTAAACGTACCTGCCCAGCAGCTCTGAACAAACAACGGAGCTCACAACTGAGGACTTAAGGCCCAATAAAAGATAGACTGTCTCCACAAGTAGCTCCCTAACCCCCATAGATCCAAAGACTCACCTCATAGAGGAGAGAACAGACTGACATTAGGCAAGCATCCTTCTAGGACAAAGATAGCGGAAGAGGAAACTGGCAGCAACCCTTACTGTTCTGCAGCTGCTGCAGGTGATCCCCAGGCAAGCAGGGCCCGGAGAGGACCTCAGCAGTCCTACAGCAGAGGGGCCAGACTGTTAGAAGGAAAGCTTAAAAAAAAAAAAAAAGAGGGGATGCTGGGAAGATGGCCGCCTAAGAACAGCTCAGGACTTCAGCTCCCAGTGAAGGTGCAGAGGGTGAGTGGACGCCGCATTTCCAGACGAACTCTTATTGCCCACAGACCAGGAGATACCCAGGCAGAGGGGTCGCCAGCATCGCAGTCCCAGCCGGTGCAGCTGTTTTGGTCCCTGTGGGGCTGATTCCGCCCACGCGGCTGCTGTGACCACGCCCCGTTGCTGCGGTTCTCCATACAAAAGCCACTGGTCTGGGAGCCCTCTTAGCTGGCGAGCAGAGCCCTGAGACGGCAGAGTTGCCCATTCATCTGAAATAGCGAGTCAGGCCAGGAGATTCCTAGGCAAAAAATCCGCCAGGAGCCGGCGCCACAGTTCGAGCCGACTCTGTGAGTCGCAGCACGGGAGATCCCGGCGCCTTTTCAGCAGGCGAAACGACACGAACACGGGGTCGTTCAACTTAAAAGAAAAGACTCTGAGTCAGGGAGCCAGGTGATCAGGCTCCATTGGTCCCACCCCTCCACCCCCAACAACAACGAAAACAAAAACAGTAATTGGAAACCCTCTGGGTTGAGCCCTCCAAACCAAGCACAGCTGAACCAGGACAGACCTGCTCCCAGGGGGAGGGGCTTCCGCCATTACTGAGACTCTCCACCACTACGGAGGCAGGCTGCGGTTGCCGAGGCAACCTGCCACAACAGAGAGAGTCCGCCATAACAGAGGCGGGGCCACCATTGCCAAGACAGTTCTAACTACGCCCATATAAAAAGGACTACAGGGAAGAGCTCAGGGCAGCTGGGCGGAGCCCACAGCAGCTCAGCAAAGCCACTGCGGGCAGGCAGTGGCTAGGCCTGCTGCTAGCTGGGCGGGTCAGACCTGAAAGAAAAATCAAAAAAGGCAGTAGTGCAACGGAAACTCATAAAGCTCCAACTCCCTGGGACAGAGACAGACAACAGGTGGATAAACCCACAAAAATGGGAAGAAACCAGCACAAAAAGGATGAAAAGTCCCGAAACCAGAACACCTCTCCTCCTAAAAGGGATCATAACTCCTCACCAGCAAGGGAACCAGACCGGATGGAGAAGGAGGGTGATGAAATGACAGAATCAGACTTCAGAAGGTGGGTAGTGAGAAACTACAATGAGCTAAAAGAACATGCTCTAACCCAACGCAAAGAAACTAGGAACCTTGAAAAAAGATTGGACAAACTGCTGACAAGAATGGACAGCATAGAGAGGAGTATAAGTGAATTGATGGAGCTGAAAAACGTAACACGAGGACTTCGTGAAGCATGCACAAGCTTCAAAAGCCGAATTGACCAAGCAGAAGAAAGGATATCAGAGGTCGAATATCAACTCAATGAAATAAAAAGAGAAGGTAAGAACAGAGAAAAAAGCGCAAAAAGGAATGAACAAAATCTTCAAGAAATGTGGGACTATGTGAAAAGACCTAATCTACGTCTGATAGGTGTACCTGAATGTGATGAAGAGAATGACTTCAAGCTGGAAAATACTCTTCAGGATATTATCCAGGAAAACTTCCCCAACCTAGCAAGGCAGACCAATATTCAAATCCAGGAAATACAGAGAACACCACAAAGATATTCCTCAAGAAGAGCAACCCCAAGGCACATAATCGTCAGATTCACCAGGGTTGAAATGAAAGAGAAAATGCTAAGGGCAGCCAGAGAGAAAGGTCGGGTTACCCACAAAGGGAAGCCCATTAGACTCACAGCAGATCTCTCAGCAGAAACCCTACAAGCCAGAAGAGATTGGGGGCCAATATTCAACATCCTTAAAGAAAAGAACTTTCAACCCAGAATCTCCTATCCAGCCAAACTAAGCTTCATAAGTGAAGGAAAAATAAAATCCTTTGTGAACAAGCAAGCACTCAGAGAGATTTCATCACCACCAAACCTGCTCTACAAGAACTCCTGAAAGAGGCTCTACACATAGAAAAGAACAACCAGTACCAGCCACTCCAAAAACACATCAAATGGTAAAAGAGCATCAACACAATCAAGAATCTGCATCAACTAACCAACAAAACAGCCAGGTAGCATCAAAATGACAGTATCAAATTTACACATAACAATACTATCCCTAAATGTCAATGGACTAAATGCCCCAATCAAAAGACACAGACTGGCAAATTGGATAAAAAGCCAAAACCCATCAGTGTGCTGTATCCAGGAAACCCTACTTACATGCAAGGATACACAAAGGCTCAAAATAAAGGGAGGGAGGAAGATCTACCAAGCAAATGGAGAGCAAAAAAAGGCAGGAGTTGCAATTCCATCTCTGATAAAATAAACTTTAAAGCAACAAAGATCAAAAGAGATAAAGAAGGACATTACATAATGGTAAAAGGATCACTGCAACAAGAAGAGCTAACGATCCTAAATATATACGCACCCAATAAAGGAGCGCCCAGATACATAAGGCAAGTTCTTAATGACTTACAAAGAGACTTAGACTCCCACACAATAATAGTGGGAGACTTTAACACCCCATTGTCAATATTAGACAGATCAACCAGACAGAAAATCAACAAGGATATCCAGGACCTGAACTCAGACCAGGAACAAACAAACCTAATAGACATTTACAGAACTCTCCACCCCAAATCCACAGAATATACATTCTTCTCAGCACCACATCACACCTTCTCTAAAATTGACCACATAATTGGTAATAAATCACTCCTCAGCAAATGCAAAAGAACAGAAATCATAACAAACAGTCTCTCAGACCACAGTGCAATCGAGTTAGAACTCAGAATGCAGAAACTAACTCAGAATCGCACAGCTTCATGGAAACTGAACAACTTGCTCTTGAATGTTGACTGGATAAACAATGAAATGAAGGCAGAAATAAAGATGTTCTTCGAAACCAATGAGAACAAAGACACAACATACCAGAATCTCTGGGACACATTTAAAGCAGTCTCTAGAGGAAAATATATAGCAATGAGTGCCCACATGAGAAGAAAGGAGAGATCTAAAATTGACACCCTATCATCAAAATTGAAAGAGCTAGAGGAGCAAGATCAAAAAAACTCAAAACCTAGCAGAAGACAGGAAATAACTAAGATCAGAGCAGAACTGAAGGAAATAGGGACACAAAAAACTCTTCAAAAAATCAATAAATCCAGGAGCTGGTTCTTTGAAAAGATCAACAAAATAGACAGACCACTAGCCAGATTAATAAAAAAGAAAAGAGAGAATAACCAAATTGATGCAATAAAAAACGATAAAGGGGATATCACCACAGATTCCACAGAAATCCAAACCATCATCAGAGATTATTACAAACAACTCTATGCACATAAACTAGAAAATCTGGAAGAAATTGATAAATTCCTGGACACCTGCATCCTCCCAAGCCTAAACCTGGAAGAAGCCAAAACCCTGAATAGACCAATAACATGGTCTGAAGTCGAGGCAGCAATAAAGAGCCTACCACCCAAAAAAAGCCCAGGTCCAGATGGGTTCACAGCTGAATTCTACCAGACATACAAAGAGGAGCTGATACCATTCCTTCTGAAACAATTCCAGACAATTCAAAAAGAGGGAATTCTTCCCAAATCATTTTACGAGACAAATATCATCCTGATACCAAAACCCGGCAGAAACTCAACAAGAAAAGAAAATTTCAGGCCAATATCCATGATGAACATAGATGCAAAAATCTTCAATAAAATACTGGCAAACCGATTGCAACAGCATATCAAAAAGCTCATCCACCCTGATCAAGTAGGATTCATCCCGGGGATGCAAGGCTGGTTCAACATACGCAAGTCCATAAACGTAATTCACCACATAAACAGAACCAAAGACGAAAACCACATGATTATCTCAATTGATGCAGAGAAGGCTTTTGACAAAATTCAACAACCCTTTATGCTAAAAACCCGCAATAAACTAGGTATTGATGGAACGTATCTCAAAACAATAAAAGCTATTTACGACAAACCAACAGCCAATATCATAGTGAATGGGCAAAAACTGGAAGAAATCCCTTTGAAATCTGGCACTAGACAAGGATGCCCTCTCTAACCACTCCTATTCAAAATAGTACTGGAAGTTCTAGCCAGAGCAATCAGGCAAGAAAAAGAAATAAAGGGTATTCAAATTGGAAAGGAGAAAATCAAATTATCTCTATTTGCAGATGACATGATTGTATATCTAGAAGACCCCATCATCTTAGCCCAAAATCTCCTGAAACAGATAAACAACTTTAGCAAAGTCTCAGGATACAAAGTCAACGTGCAAACATCATAAGCATCCCTATACACCAGTAATAAACTTCAAGAGAGCCAAATCAAGAACGAACTGCCATTCACAATTGCTACAAAGAGAATAAAATACCTGGGAATACAACTAACAAGGAACGTAAAGGACCACTTCAAGGAGAACTACAAGCCATTGCTCAACAAAATAAGAGAGGACTCAAACAGATGGAGAAATATTCCATGTTCATGGTTAGGAAGAATCAACATCGTGAAAATGGCCATACTGCCCAAAGTAATTTACAGATTCAAAGCTATTCCCATCAAGCTACCAAAGACCTTCTTCACAGAAGTGGAAAAAAACACCTTAAACTTCACATGGAACCAAAAGAGAGCCCGCATAGCCAAGTCAATTCTAAGCAAAAAGAACAAAGCAGGAGGCATCACACTACCGGACTTCAAACTATACTACAAGGCTACAGTAATCAAAACAGCATGGTAATGGTACCAAAACAGAGATATAGACCAATGGAACAGAACAGAGGCCTCAGAGGAAATACAACATGCCCACAACCATCTGATCTTCGACAAACCCAACAAAAACAAGCAATGGGGAAAGGATTCCCTGTTTAATAAATGGTGTTGGGAAAACTGGCTAGCCATGTGCAGAAATCAGAAACAGGACCCCTTCCTGACACCTTACACCAAAATTAACTCCAGATGGATTAAAGACTTAAACATCAGACCTAATACCATAAAACCCTAGAAGAAAATCTAGGCAAAACCATTCAGGACATAGGCGTAGGCAAGGTCTTCATGAGCAAAATGCCAAAAGCAATGGCAACAAAAGCCAAAATAGACAAATGGGACCTAATCAAACTCCACAGCTTCTGCACGGCAAAAGAAACAGTCAGTAGAGTGAATCGGCAACCAACAGAATGGGAAAAAATTTTTGCAGTCTACCCATCTGACAAGGGGCTGATATCCAGAATCTACAATGAACTAAAACAGATCTACAAGAAAATAACAGACAAGCCCATTCAAAAATGTGTAAAGGATATGAACAGATACTTTACAAAAGAAGACATACAGGAGGCCAACAAACATACGAAAAAATGCTCATCATCACTAGTCATTAGAGAAATGCAAATCAAAACCACATTGAGATACCATCTCACACCAGTTAGAATGGCGATCATCAAAAAATCTGGAAACAACAGATGCTGGAGAGGATGTGGAGAAATAGGAACACTTTTACACTCTTGGTGGGATTGTAAATTAATTCAACCATTGTGGAAGACAGTGTGGCGATTCCTCAAGGACCTAAAAATAGAAATCCCATTTGACCCAACAATCCCATTACTGGGTATATATCCAGAGGATTATAAATCATTCTACTATAAGGACACATGCACACAAATGTTCATAGCAGCACTGTTTACAATAGCAAAGACGTGGAACCAACCCAAATGCCTAACAATGATAGACTGGATAGGGAAAATGTGGTACATATACACAATGGAATATTATGCAGCCATCAAAAACGATGAGTTCACGTCCTTTGTAGGGACATGGATGAACCTGGAAACTATCATTCTCAGCAAACTGACACAAGAGCAGAAAATCAAACACTGAATATTCTCACTCATAGGCGGGTGTCGAACAATGAGAACACATGGACACGGGGAGGGGAGCACTACACACTGGGGTCCATTGGGGGGAAAAGGGGGCGGGACAGGGGTGGGGAGGTCGAAGAGATAGCATGGGGAGAAACGACAGATACAGGCAAGGGGACGGAGGGCAGAAAACCACACTGCCATGTGTGTACCTATGCAACAATCTTGCATGTTCTTCACATGTACCCCAATACCTAAAATGCATTAAAAAAAAAAAAAAGAATTTGTCAGGGCATCCTTGTCTAGTGCCAGTTTTCAGAGGGAATGCTTCCAGTTTTTGCCCTTTTAGTATGATACTGGCTGTGGGTTTGTCGTAAATAGCTTTTATTATTTTGAGATATATTCTATCAATACCTAGTTTATTTAGAGTTTTTTTTTTAGCATAAAGCATTACTGAATTTTGTGGAAGGCCTTCTCTTCCTCTATTGAGATGATCATGTGTTTTTTGTCTTTGATTCTGTTTATGTGATGGATTATGTTTATAGATTTGTGTTGTTGAACCAGCCTTGCATCCCTAGGATGAAGCCTACTTGATCATGATGGATAAGCTTTTTGATGTGCTGTTGCATTCATTTGCCAGTATTTTATTGAAGATTTTTGCATCTGTATTCATCATGGATATTGGCCTGAAGTTTTCTCTTTTAATCGATGCCAGGTTTTGGTATCAGGATGATGTTGGTCTCATAAAATTAGTTAGGAAGGATTCCCTCTTTTTGTATTATTAGGAATAGTTTCAGAAGGAATGGTACCAGCTCCTCTTTGTATGTCTGGTAGAATTTGGCTGCAAACCCATCTGGACCTGGACATTTTTGGGTTGGTAGGCTATTAATTGCTGTCTGAACTTCAGATCTTCTTATTGGTCTATTCAGGGATTCAGCCTCTTACTGGTTTAGTCTTGGGAGGGTGTAAGTGTCGACGAATTTATCCCTTTCTTCCAGATTTGCTGGTTTATGTGCATAGAGTTGTTCGTAGTAATCTCTGATGGTAGTTTGTACTTCTGTGGCTTTGGTGGTAATACCTCCTTTATCATTTTTATTGCATCTATTAGATTCTTCTTTTTTTATTAGTCTGGCTAGTGGACTGTCTATTTTGGGGATTTTTTTTTTTTTTCCAAGAAACCAGCTCTTGGTTTTTTTATGGATTTTTTTGAAGGGTTTCTTATGTCTGTATCTCCTTCAGCTCTGCTGTGATCTTAGTTATTTCTTGTCTTCTGCTAGCTTTTGAGTGTTTTTAATCTTGCTCCTCTAGCTCTTTCAATTTTGATGATAGGGTGTCGATTTTAGATCTCTCCTTGCTTCTCATGTGGGCATTTATTGGTATAAATTTCCCTCCAGACACTGCTTTACATGTGTCCCAGAGATTATGGTACATTATGTCTTCATTCTTATTGGCTTTGAAGAATATCTTCCTTTATTTCTGCCTTCATTTCATTGTTTATCCAGTCATCGTTCAGGAGCAAGTTGTTCAGTTTCCGTGTAGTTGTGTGGTTTTGATGAATTTCTTAATCTTGAGGTCTGATTTGATTGCACTGTGGTCTGATACACTGGTACCAAAACAGGCATGTAGACCAATGGAACAGAATAGAGGCCTCGGAAGAAACGTCACACATCTACAACTATGTGATCTTTGACATACCTGACAAAAACAAGCAATGGTTTGGAAAGGATTCTCTGTTAAATGGTGCTGAGGAAACTGGCTAATCATCTGCAGAAAGCTGAAACTGGACCCCTTCCTTGTATCCTACACTAAAATTAACTCCAGATGGATTAAAGATCTAAACATAAAACCTAACACCATAAAAATCCTAGAAGAAAATCCAGGCAATACCATTCGGAACATAGGCATAGGCAAGACTTCATGACTAAAACAGCAAAAGCAATGGCAACAAAATCCAAAATAGACAAATGGGATCTAATTAAACTTAAGAGTTTCTGCACAACAAAAGAAACAATCATCAGATTAAACCAGCAACCAAAAGAATGGGAAAAAATTTTTTGCAATCTACACATCTGACAACTGCCTAATATCCAGAATCTATATGGAATTAAAGCAGATCTATAAGAAAAAAATATGAATGCATTCAAAAGTGGGTCAAAGATATGAACAGACACTTTTCAAAAGAAGACATATATGAGGCCAACAAACATATAAAAAAAAGTTCATCATCACTGGTCATCAGAGAAATGCAAATCAAAACTACATTGAGATACCATCTCATGCCAGTTAGAATGGCAATCATTAAAAAGTCTGGAGACAGATGCTGGAGAGGATGCAGAGAAATAGGAACACTTTTACACTGTTCGTAGGAGTGTAAATTAGTTCAACCATTGTGGCAGACACTGTGGTGATTCCTCAAGGATCTAGAAAAAGAAATTCAATTTGACCCAGCAATCCCATTACTGAGTATATACCCACACATATGTTCATCACGGCACTATTTACAATAGCAAAGACCTGGAACCAACCCAAATGCCCATCAGTGATAGACTAGACAAAGAAAATGTGGCACATATACACCATGTAATAGTATGCAGCCATAAAAAATGATGAGTTTGTGTCCCTTGTAGGGACATGGATGAATCAGGAAACCATTGTTCTCAGCAAACTGACACAAGAACAGAAAACCAAATACGGGATGTTCTCACTCATAGGTGGATGTCGAACAGTGAGTAAACATGAGCACAGGGAGGGGAACATCACACACTGGGATCTGTTGAGGGGGTTAAGGGAGGGACAGCGGAGGGGTGGGGAGGTTGGGGAGGGATAACATGGGGAGAAATGCCAGATAAAGGTTACAGGGGGATGCAGGCAGCAAACCATCTTGCCATGTATGTACCTATGCAACAATCCTGCATGATCTGTGTGTGTACCCCAGAACCTAAAGTACAATGAAAAAAATTATATTAAAAAAATCAGTAATATTTCGATGCACCAATGACATCCAAGCTGAGAGCCACATAAGGAACACAGTCCCATTTCACAATAGCCACAGAAGAATAAAACATCTGGGAATACAGCTAACCAGAGAGGTAAAAGATCTCTACAACAGGAATTACTGGTCAAAGAAATCAGAGATGAGACAAACAAATGGAAAAAATGTTCCAAGCTCCCGGATAGGTAGACTCAGTATCATTAAAATGGCTATACTCCCTAAAGCAATTTAAAGATCCAATGCTATTCCTACCAAACTATCAATGACATTCTTCATTAGAATTAGAAAAAAAAAAACTACTTTAAAATTCATATGGAACCAAAAAAAAGCCTGAATAGCTAACACAATCCTAAACAAAAAGAACAAAGCTGGAAGGAAGCATCACGTATCAGACTTAAAACTATACTACAAGGCTACCATGACCAAAACAGCATGGTACTGGTATAAAAACAGACACAGAGGCCAATGAAACAGAAAGAGCCCAGAAATAATGGTACACACCTACAACCATCTGATCTTTGACAAAGTCAACAAAAACAAGTAGGAAAAGGATATTCAACATATTGTACCTGGGTAACTGGCTAGCAATATACAGAAGATTGAAACTGGACCCCATCTTTACACCACATACAAAAAAATCAATTCAACATGGATTAAAGACTTAAATGTAAAACCTAAAACTATGAAAACCCTGGAACATAACCTAAGAAATACCATTTGGGCACAGGCCCTGGCAAAGATTTCCTGATAAAGACGCCAAAAACAATTGCAATAAAATGAAAAATTGACAAATGAGGCCTAATTAAACTAAAGGGCTTCTGCACAGCAAAAGAAACAATCAACAGAGTAAACAGACAACCTACAGAATGGGAGGAGATACTTGCAAACTATGCATCTGACAAAGGTTTAATATCCAGAGTCTAAAAGGAACTGAAACAAACGAATAAGTAAAACACACACAAAAAAACCATTAAAATGTGGGCAAAGAACACAGATCTTTCAAAAGAAGAAATACATGCAGCCTACAAGCATATGAAAAAAATGCTCAATATCACTAATTATCAGAGAAATGCAAATAAAAACCACTATGTAATACCATCTCAAACCAGCCAGAATGACTATTATTAACAAGTTAAAAAAATAACAGATGCTGGTGAGGGTGCAGAGAAAAGAGAACACTTATACACTGCTAGTGGGAATGTAAATTAGTTCAGATACTGTGGAAAGCAGTTTGGTGATGTCTCAAAGAACTTAAAACAGAATTGCCATTCGAACCAACAATCTCATTATTGGGTATATATATACTCAAAGAAAGTTCTACTATAAAGACACATGAGCACACATGTTCATCGCAGCATTATTCATAATAGCAAAGACTTTGAGGGAATCAAACCAAATACCCATCAACAGTAGACTGCATAAAGAAAATGTAGTACATATACACCACGAATACCGTGTAACCATAAAAAAAGAATGAGATCATGTGCATTGCAGCAAGATGGATGCTGGCTGTTATTCTGAATGAAATAACACAGGAATAGAAAACCAAATACCACATTTCTCACTTATAAGTGGGAGCTAAACATTGAGTATGTATAGACACTAAGAAGGGAACAACAGACAACAGGGTCTAGTTGAGGGTGGAGGATGGGAGGATGGTGATGATCGAAAAACTGCCTATCAAATACTGTACTTATTACCTGGGTGATGAAATAATCCGTTGACCAAACCCCCAAGACATGCAATTTACCTATAAAACAAACCTGCACATGTACCCCTGACCCATTTCTATGGAATTCTAGAAAAGGAAAAACTATTTTTTTATTTAAAAAAATGTATATTGGCTGGGTACGGTGGTTCACGCACTTTGGGAGGCCGAGGTGGGCAGATCACGAGGTCAAGAGATCGAGACCATCCTGACCAACATGGTGAAATCCTGTCTCTACTAAAAACACAAAAATTAGCCAGGCATGGTGGCACACGCCTGTGGTCCCAGCTACTCGGGAGGCTGAGGCAGGAAAAACCCTTGAACCCAGGAGGTGGAGGTTGCAGTGAGCCGAAATTGCGCCACTATACTCCAACCTGGCAACAGAGCAAGACTCCATCTCAAAAAACAAAATGTTTCTTTATAGATTTAGGGATACAAGTACAGTTGTGTTACATGGATATACCGCATTGATGAAGTCTGGGCTTTTACTGTACCTAATATCCAAATAGTGAACACTGTACTCAATAGGCAGTATTTCATCCCTCACCCCTCTCCCACTTTCCCATCTTTTGGACTCTCCAGTGTCTATTATGCCACTCTGTATGTCCATGCGTACCCACTGCTTAGCTCCCACCTATAAATGAGAATATGCAATTTTTGACTTTGTTTTCCAGATGATTTCACTAAGGATAATGACCTCTAGCTCCATCCATACTGCTGCAAAGGACATGAGCAAATAGAATCTATAATGATGGAAAGCAGATCAATGCTCATCACTTTGGGGGAGGTGGAAATTAACTGAAAGGGGCTTTGAGAGAATTTTTTTGGGATGACAGAAATGTTCTATATTATGATGGTGGTAGTACCATTTGTCAAAACTCATTGACCTGTATTTTATTTTATTTTATTTTGAGAAGTTTCACTCTTGCTGCCCAGGCTGCAGCAATGGTACAATTTTGGCTCACTGCAAACTCTGCTTCTCAGGTTCAAACAATTTTCCTGTCTCAGCTTCCTGAGTAGCTGAAATTACAGACCCGTGCCACCAAACCTGGGTAATTTTTAAAAACATTTTTAGTAGAGAAGAGATTTCACCACATTGGTCAAGCTGGTCTTGAACTCCTAACTTCAGGTGATCCACCTGCCTTGGCCTCCCAAAGTGCTGGGATCACAGGCATGAGCCACTGCACCTGGCCTGAACTGTACATTTTAAATGAATGTATTTTATTTATGTAAGTTGTACCTCAATAAACTTGATTTAAAAATTCATCATCAGTCTAGTTTGATGAAAGTAGAATGTTGTCTAGAATAAAAGTTCATTTAAAATAATATGAGATCCAATTTTAAGATGACTAGGCATCTAATGAAGTGTTTAGCATTTCCAGCAATAAACTGCCTCATACTACTTGGGTAAAGTAAAATGTTGAAATAACTCTTTGAAAATAACTCTTGAGGAAAACTGCTTTGTACAAAATTTCTAAGAGAAAAATCATACTGTTCATTTTTTAGAAAGAGAGACAGGCATACACACATATACACACATTGTCCATGATTTTTAAAATTTTGAGAGTGAGGATGTTAGCTTTTATTATCTCTTGTTTAACATTATCACTTGAACATTTAACCTTTTCCCAACTTTGCACCTCTATGAGGGCATTGTGGGGACACTCCAGGCAAATGGAATACTATCATCACCAACATGGAAGGCGTGAGTGTGACAGCACACACCATGGCTGGGAAGCTACACTAGTGCAACTCAGCTCTGAAGATAAAGCCCAAGAGGCAGGAAAGGGCTTATCAACCACTGAAGTATTTCTTTATTTTAACTTTTCGGTTTGGGGGGTACATGTGAAGGTTTGCTACATAGGTAAACTCATCATGGGGGTTTGTACAGATTATTTCATCACCAAGGTATTAAGTCCAGTAACCAAAAGTTAACTTTTCTGCTTCTCTCCCTCCTCTCAAACTCTACCCTCAGGTAGACCCCAGTGTTTCCCATTCATTTGTTTGTGTTCATGAGTTATCAGCATTTAGCTCTCACTTATAAGTAAGAACATAGAGTATTTGATTTTCTGTTCCTGCATTTGTTTGCTAAGTATGATAGCCTCCAGTTCCATTCATGTTCCCACAAAAGACATGAAGTATTTCAAGCTGGAGAATACATGACCAAATCTGCACTATTAGAAGGATCACTAGGATAGCACCCAGGGGATTAACTGGGAGTAGGATGAGAAGACTGGAAGGCAGAAGAAAACAGATACAGGGCCTCTGCTTGATCATGGTAAAACAGAGTAGGTCAGATTAAAGCAATGACAGTGAGGCTGAACTGAATGAGATGTTATGAGTGTATATCAATAGGATTTGGTCACTAATTGGATGTGGTATTAGGAGCGAGGGAGGATTCTAGAAAAACTTTTGACTTGGACATTCCATTTGAGTAACTGTACCATTCACCAAAAAGAATACAACAGAAAAAGCAGGTCTGGAGAGAAAGATGAATTCATGTCTGCACATAATGAGTCTGAGGCACACATGTGCATCCAAGAGAATGTATTCAGCAAGCCAGGTAAATATGTGGATGTGGAGTCAGGAATGATCTGGCTGGAGTCAGAGATCAGATAACAAAATTGAAAACAAAGTCTCAACTTGTTCAAAGTGAGAGAAGGGCTAAAAACAGAACCCTCAACGGCTCTAACATTTTCATGAGTAGGCAGAAAAACAGCATAAAAAAGTGACAGAAAGTTGCATTTGGGATAATAGAGGGCAAGTTTGATGAGGGTTCTGTGACAGTGGTAGTGATCAGAAATGATCAAATGCTGAAAAGTCATCAAACAACATAAGGGAAATGTATTATTAAGTAGGAAGTCACTGGTGACCTTTCCAAGAGCAGTTCTGAGAGACCACTGAAGATACAGCCACAGCCCAGTGTTCTGAGGAGTGAGAAATGAAGAAGCAGAGAAAACGCAATGTTCATTATTATTTCAGTGAGTTTGGCTATGAAAGAAAGGTGAACATGAGATTAATAACAGAGGGGAAATCATTTTAAGGAAAAGTTCTGTTAGTCTGTTTTTATGGTATGGCTTGGGCCTGTTTATCTGCTGCTGTACCAAGATAGACGGGGCTGGGGAGGTTGACAAAATAAAGGTGTCAAAGGGAATGTTACTGGATCCACAGAGGAAATAGTGGTGGCATCAGTCTTGCACAGAAGGAAAGACTCCCTTTTCACTGAACTGAGAGGGAAAGATTCATGTGCATACTGATAAGTGGTTGGATGGGTGGGTGGGTGGTAAGAAGCAGATAAATTTAATGAACTGACAATTAAAAGGTGAGATGCTCTGTTGGGAGGGATAGGGAACTGATTATGTGAGTTTAAGGAGAGCAGTGAAGGTTGGAAAAGGTACTAATGAGAATGGAAAAGCTTTAATATCCCAATAGTATAATTAGGGCTTCCACTTTTTAAAATTAATCTTAGTCTATGTATGAAGAAATATGTAATAGTGATTGTCACATAAAGAGATTCTGAATATATACTGCTTTCTATAAAACAGTATTTCCTGTCTTCAATGTAATAACACTTCTAATTACCTCCTAAGGAAGAAATAATCTTTGAATTCTTCTAATAACAATAATGATGGACTTTTAATGCCCAACACATTTGTGTGATCCTTGTAAGGATTAAGAAATGGAAGCTCTAGCCTTGGAACAGTGTTCCTTCAACATTACACTAACTGACCTAATCTAACGTCAAACTCCAAAAATCTTAGCATATTGGCATTAGGCACTGCCACGTTTACATATGAAAGCATTCTATATTAAACTATGATCCATGATCTATCTTTACAATTTTAAATTGTAAGCTACACCTTTCATGTCAAATTTTCCAAAGGCTTGCATAACAAGCATCTGAAAAAAAAAAAAAAAAAAAAAAAACTCATAAATGCTCCCTAGTGGGGAAACTGCACATGTAACTACCTGTTTATGTATGCAGTAACTTGAATTATACATGAAAATTCCACATGGATGCCCAGAATCAGCACTGACAAATTCAAGAAGTATATTAATTTTTTTGGATGTATTTAGTAGCAGATCATAAGAAAAATCTGTTCTTTAAACTGGGTTTTCTTTTAAAAATCTGCTAGTTGGAATCTTCTATTTCAAGGAATCTACTCTTCCCAGGAAAAATAATTTGTAATAAATATTAATCTTATACATTAAAAATGAGAAACAAAACTTTAAAAATTCCTTGGAAATTACATATTTATATCTCCTAAAGAGCATGTAAGACTGTACAATTTCCCTATCCTATAAAACTTAAGAGTCATATTGAAAATAAAATTTAAATGATAAATGTCAGTTGCAAAAGTTATCACCTTTTCATTTGAATGCTTGACTTCTATTGGATAATTCTCTTCCAAGAGACCTTCTTGGGAAAAAGAGGTGACAGCCAACTCAATGCCTAATTGATTTAGGAACAGTGCCCAGGGAGACAGTCCAATTAAGTTTACAAGCTGGCAATTAGCAGGAAGCCCTCTAAATCCCTACATTGAGAGCCTGTTTACTTTAGTAAGAAGGCAAATGTGCTAGAGATAGGAAAAGAAAGCTGTGCTTTTTGCAAAGCTGCTGTGAGTAGGCCCACAAGGGAAAGCTGAAGAAAAGCTAGGTGTACATGGGCAGAAAGCCTTCTGTTTGACAGGTAAACGGGTAATTTAGAGGGTGAAAGGAGAGATTGAGAGAGGGGTCTGGGGGAGAGACAGAGAGAGAGAGTGTGTGTATGTGAGCATGAGTGCATGAGTGTGTGTGTTTTAACAGACATGTGAAACATCAAACATCCAGTTTAATTAGTGTTGTGTATGGAGACATAGAACTGTTAAACATGTAGTTGGGCAAAGTATAACTGGATTATCTCACAATAAATGAGACTCCAAACATTTTTTTCTTGAATATTAACATTATGAATAGATTTACCTACATTTTTATTATGTGAAAAGAACATAGGTCTAATACTGTATGCATTATATCTTGCAGGTTAATCAAGTCATGTTAACTAGATTTATTTTGTGTACTCAACTTCAGAGACAAGCAGATCCATAAAAAACAAAGTAAATTGAAAGCTATTTAACAAACACTGCAATGCCTTTAAAAACCTAACTTTGTACCACAGAGCCAAATTCCATAAGGGGTTTTAAAATGTATTTACCTTTCTATGTTTTCAAGTAGCCATACTGTACATTAATTAAAATTTATTTTTTAAACCTAAGTGAGATTCTCTCAAGAATGTTAAATTGTAGAAATCTAATACCTAAAGTATATCATATATTTCAGGGTATAGCTAGTAATGCAAAGTTACAAAAGGCAAGTGAATCATCATAATAAATTATATTTTAAAGTCTCTTAGTTGATACATAAAAATCAAATCGAAATGGAATACTTAAATGTAAAACCCAAAAGTAGAGAAACACTGAAAGACAGCTAGGTAATACCATCCTGGACAATGGGCAAAGATTTCATGACAAGGATGCTAAAAGCAATCGCAACAAAACCAAAAATTGACAAGTGAGATCTAATTAAACAAGAGCTTCTACACAGCAAAAGAAACTACAAAGAGAGTGAACAGACAACCTATAGAACAGGAGAAAATATTTGCAAACTGTGCATCTGAAAAAGGTCAATATCCAGCATCTGTAAGGAACTTAAGACAATTTACAAGAGAAAAACAAGCAAACCCTTTAAAATGTGGGCAAAGCCAAAGTAATTTATGGATTCAATGCTATTCTCTTGAAACTACCATGGACATTCTTCACAGAATTAGAAATAATTACTTTAAATTTCACATGGAACTAAAAAGGAACCCGGAGAGCCAAGACAATCCTAAGCAAAAAGAACAAAGCTAGAGACATCATGCTACCTGTCTTCAAACTATACTACAAGGCTACAGTAACCAAAACAGCATGATACTGGTACCAAATCAGACATATAGACCAATGGAACAGAAGAGTGACCTCAGAAATAACACTGCACATCTACAACCATCTGATCTTCAACAAACCTGACAAAAAAAAGCAATAGGGAAGAAGATTCCATATTTAATAAATGATGTTGGAGGAAAACTGGCTAGCCATATGTAGAAAACTGAAACTGGACCCCTTCCTTATACAAAAACTAAATCAGGATGGATTAAAGACTTAAATGTAAAACCCAAAACCATAGAAACCGCAGGAGAAAACCTAGGTAATACCATTCAATACACAGGTATGAGCAAAGACTTCATGAAAACACCAAAAGCAACTGCAACAAAAGACAAAATTGACAAATGGGATCTAATTAAATTAAAGAGCTTCTGCACAGCAAAAGAAACTTATATCAGAGTGAACATGCAACCTACAGAATGGGAGAAAATTTGTGCAATCTATCATCTGACAAAGGTTTTATATCTAGGATCTACAAGGAACTGAAACAAATTAACAAGAAAAAACCCCATCAAAAAGTGGGCAAATGATATAAGCAGACACTTCTCAAAAGACAGTTAAGTGGCCAACAAACATATGAAAAAAAGCTCATCATTACTGATCATTGGAGAAATGCAAATCAAAACCACAATGAGATACATCTCACACCAGCCACAATGGCAATTACTAAAAAGTCAAGAGGCTGGGTGTGGTGGCTCACACCTATAATCCCAGCACTTCAGGAGGCCGAGGCAGGCAGATCACTTCAGGTCAGGAGTTTGAGACCAGCCTAGGCAAACTGATGAAACCCTGTCTCTATTAAAAATACAAAAATTAGCCAGGTGTGGTGGCACATGCCTATAATCAAAGCTACTCAGGGGGGCCAAGGCAGGAGAATCGATTGAACCCAGGAGACGGAGGTTGCTGTGAGCTCAGATCACGGTACTGTAATCCAGCCTGGGTGACAGATTGAGACTCTGTCTCAAAAAAAAAAAAAAAAAAAGTCAAGAAACAATAGATGCTAGTGAGGCTATGGAGTAATAGAACACTTTTACACTGTTGGCGGGAGAGTAAATTAGTTCAAACATTGTGGAAGACAGTGTGATGATTCCTCAAGGATCCAGAACCAGAAATACCATTTTATCCAGCAATCCCATTACTGAATATATACCCAAAGGAATATAAATCATTGTACTATAATGACACATGCACACATGTTTATTACAAAATTATTTACAATAGCGAAGACATGCAACCAACCCAAATGCCCATCAATCACAGACTGAATTAAAAAAATGTGGTACATATACACCATGGAATACTATGCAGCCATAAAAAAGAATGAGATCATGGCCTTTGCCAGGGCATAGATGAAGCTGGAACCCATCATCCTCAGCAAAGTAACACAGGAATAGAAAACCAAACATCACATATTCTCACTCATAAGTGAAAGCTGAACAATCGATGGATGGGCACAGGGAGGGGAACAGCACACACTGGGGCCTATTGGGGGTGGGGGAGTAAGGAGAGGAAGAGCATTAGGACAAACACCTAATACATGCAGGGTTTAAAACCTAGATGCAGGTTGATAGGTACAGCAAACCACCATGGCACACATATACTTACGTAACAAACTTCTACATTCTGCTCATGTATCCCAGAATTTAAAGTAAAATAAAAATAAAAGTGGGCAAAGGACATGAACAGACACTCCTCAAAAGAAGGCATGCATGAGACCAAGAAGCATATGAAAAAAAGTTCAGTATCACTGATTATTAGAGAAATGCAAGTCAAAACCACAATGAGATATCATCACACACCAGTCAAAATGGCTATTACTAAAAAGTCAAAAAATAACAGACGCGGGCAAGGTTGTGGAGAAAAGGGAACACTTATACACTGTGAGGGGGGGAGTGTAAATTAGTTCAATCATTGTGGAAAGCAATATAGCAATTCCTCAAAGAGCTAAAAGCAGAACTACCATTTGACCCAGGAAAGCCATTACTGGGTATATACCCAGCGGAATTTAAATCATTTTGCCATAAGTATACATGCACACAAATGTTTGTTGCAGCACCATTCACAATAGCAAAGACATGGAATCAACCTAAATGCCTATCAATCACAGATTGGATAAAGAAAATGTGGTACATAGACACCATGGACTATTATGCAGCCATTAAAAAGAACAAGATCATGTCTTTTGCAGGAACATGAACGGAGCTGCAGGCCATTATCTTTAGCAAATGAATGCAGAAACAGAAAACCAAATACTGCATGTTCTCACTTAAAAGTGGGAGCTAAATGATAATAATTTACTAACACAAAAAAGAATAAAACAGACATTGGGATCTAGTTGAGGGAGGAGAATGAGAGGAGGGAGAGGAACAGAAAAGATAACTATTGTGTACTAGGCTTAATACCTGTGTGATGAAATAATATGTACAACAAACCCCCATGATACATATGTACCTATATAACAAACTTTAATGTGTACCCACAAACCTAAATAAAAGTTAAAAAAAAATAAAGTCTCTTGGTTGAAATGGGCTACATTAATATATAATTTTATAGATATTAACTTATCAACATCTATAAAAATATCTATCCTTTTGAATATTTTTATCCAAAAGAGAAACTAAAACAAAGTTGTAGAAATATCTTCAGCAATTTCTAACTACAGGTATTGATCGACTTACGATCTATGCAACTTACAACCATTTGACCTTACGACCACAATTGCCAGCCACGACTGCTCCGTGTCTGGCAGCGCAAATGTTGCCCAGCTGGGCGTACGACAGTGCGGACCAGCTTCCGGCAGCACTACCATTTCCATGTGCAACATTTCAACTGTTATCCCAGACTCGGTACAGCAATTTGTGTTTTGTGTCTTGGATATTTTTCATCAAACCCCTTCCAAGATGTCTACCAAGAGGAAATTTTCTTTGTCTACGCCTGAGCCTGCCAAGAAGGAAAGAAAGGCCATTGATCTTGACACGAAAATGAAGGTAATTAAGCAGTACGAAGGAGGAAAGAAAGTGAATGTGATTGCACATGATACGAAGTTATCACACTTGACTGTGTCGACGATTTTGAAAGATAAAGAATTTGTGAAGCTGTGAAAGGTTCTGCACCCATGCGATCAACAGTTATACAAAGCAACGAAGTGGGCCCATCCATGAAATGGAGAAATTGCTATATATTTGGATGGAAGATCAAATTCAAAAACAAACACCATTAAGTCTTTTTACTGTGCAGATGAAGGCGAGAAGTATATTTCAGACTCTGTAGGAGTGTGCTGGAGAAGATTACAGTCAAGAATTTGTAGCAAGCACTGGCTGGTTCCAGAGATTCAAGAAAACATTCCAAATGCATAGTGTTCAAGTGACTGGAGAAGCAGCGAGTGCGGATGAGGAAGGAGCATGTAAGTTTGTTGACAGTCTGGATCAATTAATTACAGATGAGGGATATCTAGCAGAACATATTTTCAATGTTGATGAAACTGGATTATTTTGGAAACAGATGCCAGCACGCACTTATATTCACAAAGAGGCCAAAAGCATGCCGGGATTTAAAGTATTTAAGGATAGGCTAACTCTGCTGCTTGGCAGGAACATCATAGGGTTTAAGCTGAAGCCGTTCTTAATTTATCACTCAGACAACCCGCGTGCATTAAAGAATATTAACAAGCACACACTGCCCATCTACTTTCATTCTCAACGTAAAGCATTGATGACACAAGGATTGTTTGAAGACTGGTTTATGAACTGTTGTATTCCTCAAGTTCAAGAATATTGTTTGGAGAAAGATATTCCTTTCAAGATTTTATTGCTACTCGATAATGCGCCTGGACACCCACCACATCTAGGTGATCTCCATCTAGATGTAAAATTTGTTTTTCTTCCGCAAAACATGACTCCACTCATCCAGCCTATGGACCAAGGTTCGATTACTACATTAAAGGCCAACTATCTCCGAACCACTTTCGCTCAAGCATTATCGTTATAGATGCTGTCTCAAAACTAACATTGCGAGATTTTTGGAAACACTACAACATTTTGATGTGTATGAAGAATATCCCTACCGCCTGGGAGACTGTGATGACAAAGTGCATGAATGGCATCTGGAAAAATTGTGTTAAGCGCTATGTTAATGATTTTGATGGATTTGACAGTGAACATGAACTCAAAACGATTTGGGAAAATACAGTAATACTCGCTAAAGACCTTTCTTTGGAGTGTGAAATGGAAGATGTTGAAGAGTTGCTAAACAAAGAATCCAGAGAACTTACAAATGAAGAGCTAATCGAACTGAAAGAAGAAAAAGTGGCGGAAGAAGAAAGAAGAGAAGCAGAGAAAGAGGAGGAGGAGCCAGAAAGAAAGTTCACCACTAAGGGATTATCAGACGGTTTATCCTTACTGAATAAACTTCTTATACATTTCGAAGCAATGGACTCAAACATCGAACAATTTGCAAGGATTGAATGGAGGATGGCGCACGATGTGTTTCGTCCATATTGTGAAATTTATGAAGAAAAAAAGAAACATACAATTCAGACAAAGCTCACCATGTTTATGAAAAACCAACTCCGGTAACCCCAACTGCTACCTCAGATGATGACATCAATGATCTGTAGCCAAGCACCAGTGGCCAATAAAATGTTTCGTACATGTTTATATATTTTGATATGTTTTGCAATTGGGAAAATGTTTCCTATGGTATTTTTTACTCCTGTATTTTGTATTTTTGTATGCCCCTGTATTTTGTAATTTTGTATGTTTTACAAATACTAAACCAGTTGTACTGGTAATGGAGTGTTTTACTTAAACCTGACAAATGTAAAAATAAGAAACAAGATGGTGTAGAGATGATACAAATGGCATAAAATGAACAAAGAAAATTATGCTATATAACAGTAACGAAAGAAAATTATGATAAAATATGACTTAAAGATTTTTATAACATCATTTCACAGAACTGTACATGTAGCCTACTCAACTTACAACCAAATCGTGTTACGACCTGTCTGTTGGAACCAATCATGGTCGTAAGTCGAGCACTAGCTGTAAATACCTGCTTTCTCTTATTTTAAAACACTTGTTTCACACAATGCCAGTCTGGGAACCGACAGACACCAATAATCTAAAATAATGTTTATAGAAAAATTATTCCATTTCTACGACATAGAATTTTTCAATGGACAAAGTAAGTCCTTTAAAAGTATTCACATATCTATTGCTCAAGTAATTATTTAGTAGTGCAGTTATTTTAGAGAGTATCGAATGTAAAAGTTTGGGTTTTTGAAGCATCATGATTGACAATTAATGTACTTTCCAAATTCTTCAATATCTAATGTTCCTTTGGCAGTTAGAAAATCAACCACAAAAGAAAACTATATGGATATTTAAAGGGCAAACATATTTATGGGATGACAAATAGAATAATCTACTTCAGAAGAAAAGTTTTATTGCCTTAATTATGTCACTATCATAAACACTTTACTTACGACTTTCCTTAACTTACCTAGTTTAAACAACAGTACACCCAAAGGTCCTCTTTCAAACCTGAGGAAGAGGAGATCACAGATATCACTACCTTCAGCCTTCCGAGAAAAAAACTGAGGAGCTATCCATTGCATTTGAACAAGACTGCTGGAAGCATCAAATACTTTATTGAATTGCAGAGTCTCCCTGGGTAAGTGGTCTTCAGCCAACAGCTGGATGTTAATAGGGGAGAGAGCCATATCAAAAATTTGCAACTCCCCTTGGTTGCTGCCAACTAGCAGAATGGCACCACTTGGGTGGCAGCTTATTAATGAAGGCAAAAGTTCAGTCTGTGCTAAGAAAGTCACTCTACGGTGAGTTTCATAAAGAATTAGTGAGCAATCTTCGCAGCCCAGAATCAGTTTGTCTTCAGTAACATTCCTGCAACAACTGATGGCCTTTGATTTTAGTGGTATTCTGGTGACAGACACACACTGGATTTTATTCTGAACACATTCATAGATGCAGCTGTCAGCCATGGGCTCTTTGTCTACACTGATGGAGTTCTCCACTGTGAACACCCGATAATGCTGTTTGGCTCCAAAGCAAACATCCAGTGGGTCCCATTCTGTGCGAACAGAACTCAGAACCTGTAAGAAATATATCAAGTACATTCAGACACAGTTTGGTTTTTCTTCAACTTCACACCTAGGCATGCATATTAATTCAAAAACCTATGAAGTAACATCAATTACTATCTTAAATATCAGCAACATATAAGTATATGAAGTATATATAGCACATCTATCTACATAGAGCACATACATAAATACAGTGACACAGTGAGACCCTATCCTTAAAAAAAATTATACATACAGCACAGCTGCAATAATTAAAACATAAGATTTTAATTTTAACTATTTGTTTTGGAAGGCTTGTAAATCAAGTTAAATATATCCGACAATATATAAAAACTAAGAAAGTCAGCTTTTAGTAAAATAGTATGGTTATCAGAATATCTTTAAAAGTCACAAAGAATGAATAAGAACTTACGAACACAAAGTTGGACTTTAAATGACTGATCTCCTTTAACTGGGCACCCTTCTCAATCCTGAAGTTACTGGTAAGGTACTTACAAGAAATATATTTCAAAGTAGTAAGGCTGGGTAGGCAAAGGAAAAACTTTGAATCCTGTTAACAATCTTGCAGAAATATTTTACTATCAGAAAGGATATAAAGGAGTTCTAAGTCGATAAGTGACCAAGAGAAAGAAATAATGTACCAGTTTAAAAATAATTAAGGAAGCAATTAATAGCCTACCAACCAAAAAAGGCCCAGGTCCAGATGAAATCACAGCTCAATTCTACCAGACATACGAACAGAAGCTGGTACCACTCCTTCTGAAACGATTCCAAACAATCCAAAAAGAGAAAATCCTTCCCAAATCATTTTATGAGACCAACATCATCCTGATACCAAAACCAGGCAGAGACTCGACAAGAAAAGAAAACTTCAGACCAATATCTATGATGAACATAGATGCAAAAATCTTTAATAAAATACTGGCAAACTGATTGCAACAGCACATCGAAAAGCTTATCCATCACAATCAAGTAGGCTTCATCGTGGGGATGCAAAGCTGGTTCAACATATGCAAGTCTATAAACGTAATTCACCACATAAACAGAACCAAAGACAAAAACCACATGATTATCTCAATAGATGCAAAGAAGGCCTTCAACAACAATCAGCAGCCCGTTATGCTAAAAAGCCTCAATAAACTAGGTATCGACAGAACTAATAAAAGCTACTTACAACAAACCGACGACCAATATCATACTGAATGGGCAAAAACTGGAAGCATTCCCTTTGAAATCTGGCACTAGACAAGGATGCCCTCTCTCACCACTCCTATTCAATATAGTATTGGAAGTTCTAGCCAGAGCAATCAGGCAAGAAAAAGAAATAAAGCGTATTCAATTAGGAAAGGAGGAAGTCACATTGTCTCTATTTGCAGACGATATGATTGTATATTTAGAAGACACCACTGTCTCATACCACAATCTCCTGAAACTGATAAGCAACTTCAGCAAAGTCTCAGGACACAAAATCAATGTGCAAAAATCACAAGCATTCCTATATACCAATAACAGACTTAAAGAGAGCCAAATCAAGAATGAACTGCCATTCACAATTGCTACAAAGACAATAAAATACCTAGGAATACAACTAACAAAGGATGTAAAGGACCTCTTCAAGGAGAACTACAAGCCACTGTTCCACGAAATAAGAGAAGACACAAACAGATGGAAAAACATTCCATGCTCATGGTTAGGAAGAATCAATATTGTGAAAATGGCCATAATGCCCAAAGTAATTTATAGATTCAGTGCTATCCCCATCAAGCTACCTATGACCCTCTTCACAGAACTGAAAAAAACCACCTTAAACTTCATATGGAACAAAATGAGAGCCTGAATAGCCAAGACAATCCTAAGCAAAAAGAACAAAGCGGGGGCCATCACACTGCCTGACTTTGAACTATACTACAAGGCTACAGTAATCAAAACAGCATCATACTGGTAGCAAAACAGAGACATAGGCCAATGGAACAAATCAAAGGCCTCAGAAACAACACCACACATCTACAACCATCTGATCTTTGACGAACATGACAAAAACAAGCAATGGGGAAAGGAGTCCCTGTTTAATAAATGGTGTTGGGAAAACTGGCTAGCCATGTGAAGAAAGCAGAAACTGGACCCCTTCCTGACACCTTACACTAAAATTAACTCCAGATGGAATAAAGACTTAAACATAAGGCCTAACACTATAAAAACCCTAGAAGAAAACCTAGGCAAAACCACTCAGGACATAGGCATAGACAAGGACTTCATGACTAAAACACCAAAAGCATTGGCAACAAAAGCCAAAATTGACAAATGAGATCTAATTAAACTCCAGAACTTTTGCATAGCAAAAGAAACAATTAGAGTGAACTGGCAACCAATAGAATGGGAAAAAATTTTTGCAATCTTCCCATCTGACAAAGGACTTATATCCAGAATTTACAAAAAACTAAAACAGATTTACAAGAAAAAAAAAAAAATTCAAAAGTGGGCAAAGGATATGAACAGACACTTTTCAAAAGAAGACATATATGAGGCCAACAAACATATGAAAAAATGCCCATCATCACTGGTCATTAGAGAAATGCAAATCAAAACTACACTGAGATACCATCTCATGCCAGTTAGAATGGCGATCATTAAAAAAACTGGAGACAACAGATGCTGGAGAGGATGTGGAGAAATAGGAACACTTTTACAATGTTGGTGGGAGTGTAAATTAGTTCAACCATTGTGGAAGACAGTGTGGCGATTCCTCAAGGAACTAGAAATAGAAATTCCATTTGACCCAGCGATCCCATTACTGAGTATATAACCAAAGGATTTTAAATCATTCTATTATAAAGACACATGCACTGAAGCACTGTTTACAATAGCAAAGACTTGGAACCAACCCAAATGCCCATCACTGATAGACTGGTCGAAGAAAATGTGGTACATATACTCCATGGAATACTATGCAGCCATAAAAAATGACGATTTCATGTCCTTTGTAGGGACATGGATGAACCTGGAAACCATCATTCTCAGCAAACTGACAAAAAAACAGAAAATCAAACACCGCATATGCAGGTGTTGAACAATGAGAACACTTGGACACAGGGAGGGGACCATCATACACTGAGGTCTTCTGAGGGGGTTCTAGGGGAGGGACAGTGGTGGGGCAGGGAGTTGGGGAGGGAAAACATGGGTAGAAATGCCAGATATAGGTGATGGGGATTGAGGCAGCAAACCACATTGCCATGTATGTACCTATGTAACAATCCTGCATGTTCTTCACATGTACCCCAAACCTAAAGTGCAATTATATATACATATATATATATATAATTAAGACCTAGTATATTTAGTTGGTCCTTGAACAACATGGGTTTGAACTATATGTGTTCACTTACAGGTGGATGTTTTTCAAACAAATGCAAATAGAAAATACAGTATTCCCAGTACGTGAAATCTATGTAAGCAGAGGGCTGACTTTTCATATACTTGAGCTCTACAAGGCTAAGTATATGCAGATTTTGTTATAGTGTGTGTATGTGTGTGTGTCTGTGTGTTTGCATGTGTGCATGTGTGTGGGTGTGGGGGGGGAGTGGTCCTGGGACCAATCCTCCAACTATATTGAGGGACATCTGCAATATGATTTGTCAATCCTGGTGGAGTAAAATTTTAAAAGCATCTCTGGTGTAGAAAGGAAAGGCTATCTACCAAAATGGAACACAATGCAGAAGAACATAAAATAAAACAACAGTCATTCACTTTACTCATGTGTAAATGATGGGAGCCCAAGAACTAAGAGAGTGGTATTAGAGAAGGTCAGACCCAGAAATATTAAATAACATATATCTACACATGTTAAAATTTTATGGAACTGTACATCCCCCCAAATAGGTGCATGTAACATCTGATGAAATCCATCTAAGGTCTGTACCTGAGTTAACAGTATAGTAATGAAGTCATTTTCCTGTATTTGACAGTATTGTAAGATGTCACTGGGGACACTTGGGGGAAAAGTACAGAAAGAGCATTTACTGTACTATTTAGCAATTTCTTGTGAGTCAAACTATTTCAAGATTAAAAGTTATTTTTTCAAATGCACACACATTTCTCCAGCTGTATGGCAGAGTGGCTGGATTGGGAAGGGGTGGTAAGTTGATGTGACTTAAAAAAAAATCCATCCTACATCTTATGATCAAATTAATCTTCCTAAACTAAATGCTTTTGCCTCTGCTCCCCAATTCACATCCTTCGATGGTTACCCACTGACTAATAAGTTTTTATTCCCTTTCCTGGAACATAAAATACCACAGGATCCATACCCAACTCCTTCCCTCCCTCATACCCTTTTTGCTGCAGTCATTTTCTTTTTTGTCCAGTAAATATTTGAATACAAGCTATGTGCCAAGCACTGGTTCTGGGTGCTAGGGATACAATGGTGAGTAAAATCTTCTCAATCAGGGGCATACACTTGTAAGGGAGAAAAAAGTAATATATTTTCCTCCCATCACAAGGTTCATAGTTTGACATCCCTATAACAAATGACAGATTAATAAGAGAAAAGCTTAACAAATTTATGTAATCAAAATTTTATGCAACACAGGTCCCTTCAGAAATGAAGATCTAAGGAACCAGGGAAAATGGTCTATTTTATGCTTAGGTTTGATGAAGAATGGAGACACATGTAGAAGGATGAGGGCACAAAAAGCAGGTAAACCTAATGGTACTGAGGGGAACTTAGCAAGTCCAATTTATTCAGATTTTTCTTTGTGTCTCTGTGTGTTCATTCCCTTCCCCCATGTCTAGGGAAGACAATTGTCACATGAGGGTCTTATGATCTACTTTCAGGTCGGAGAATTTCTTTCATGGCTTCAAGGGGAGAAAGGTGGAAGAAGGCCAGAGAAAGAGAGTGACAAAGACAGCGACCTTTCTGCTTCTGTGGTTTTCTTAATTTCTTTCAACTTTAAACATTCAGTATGCCTAAATGCTATATTTGGAGGTAGCACATTCTACACTCCATCACACCCTAAGCCAAAACAAAGGCAATAATAATAAAAGTATATAGATACCCTAAATACAGTGAAGAAAAATACAGCATAGTACAGGGAATAGTTAATGGCTGGAGGGGGGCAGGAGGTATGGTACAGGGAGATCAAGACAGATCTCTCTGACAAAGGTGACCTAAAAGAGGGGTGAGCCATGCAGCCACGTGGGAAAGGAGAGTTTCAGGCAGAGGAAACCAGCCCTGAGGTGGAATCTCTATTGGCCAGATCAAGGAGACTAATAAGGCTAGAGAAGGGGAAGCAAGGAAGAAAGTCATGGTAAATGGGAACTGGGGCACGGAAAGGATACTGTGTGGTAGCCTGTAGGCCAATAGGGACTTTGACTTTTTATCTAAATAAGATGAGAAGCCAGATGAGAAGCTGTAAGTTTTGAACAGAGGAGGGACATGACCTCTTTTGCAAATTTCAGTATTATCTCCTACACTCTCTGCTCCAGGACTCCTACTCCAAGTTCAAACAAAAACCGGCCACACATTTTCCCTGCTCTCTAACTCCATTCATGTCTTTTGCCCGAAATCCAGCCTTCATCTAAACATTTTGTTTGTTCTACCAACCATACTTAACTAACCATACTTACATATATACTGGACCAAAAGTATCCTCGTTTTCTGGATTCCTTCTAGCTGGGTGGCACCTTTAAAAAAAAAATCTGTCTTGTATATTATACACTTTTTTGTACCTGTGTAGCAGCTAGCCAAAAGCTGTGCTGGATGGAAGTTTGTTAAACTATCAATTAAAAGAAAATTGTAATGCTGGTTGAAATACCATACTTCCAGAAAGCTAAAGATATGCAAAGAAAGCCTTAGGGCAGATGATTGAGAGGCCAAGTGATGCTGAGTAGAGCCTGTACTCACAAAGGGGCAGCCTAAAAGAACGGGTCCAAACAGATGGCAGTCTTGGACTAGAACAAGTTACATTTATGATCCAAAAAAAAGGGTCCCAAGCCTCTTTGTTTTCAAAGTTTGTGAGACACTCTCTAATAAGCTTCGTAGTTTCACCAAGAAAAAGGTTGTAAAAATGTGGACGTGGACAGGAGGCAGGTCTAGAGTGCAGCTCCAGAGAGAGCAGTGTGCGGAGGCTTGCAGTGTGAATTTTAGCTCCAGATAGACTGCAAGAACAAACGAGCAGTCCCGAGACGACCTGCAGACCTTCTGAAGGAAGCAGACTGCTCCTCCAGGACCCAGGAGACACCCCAAATACTGTGAGTGCCCCAACTGTGGACATGGGAAAGAAAGAGCCTCTTCTCCTAAACACATACCCCCACTGGAGAACCTGAAGGTCTGTTTGCAGGAGAAATTTCTGACCTTAACTGGAGCTGAGTCAATTTAGAGAGCCGAGTGAAATACAGGGGGAGTAGAAGCAGCAGAAAGGCCCTGAGAGCTCGCTGGGTCCCCTAACAGGCCATTCCTACCAGGCTCCACAGGGATCCAGGGCAGGGTGGCCAGAGGAAAGGGAGGTAAAACTCCACAGGGAGAAAGAACTCTCTAGCTGAACTCTGTGACAATTTGAATAAGGCAAGAAGCCTCCTGGACAGAACTTAGGGGAGGGTACAAATCCTGGATGCAAACTCCACAGGTGGGGAAAGAACGAAGCCCTCTTCTTTCGCAGCTAGAAGGCAGGTAGCCTAGGACAAGTTTTCAAGCCCAGCTTGCCTACCACCTGGAAACAGACTTGGGGCTGCTGTAGGGGGCACAGTGGGAGTGAGACGGGCCCTTTGGCTTGTATGGGAGCTGGGTGAGGCCTGTGACTGCCAGCTTTACCCCACTTCCCTGACAAACTGCATGACTCAGCAGAAACAGCCATAATCCTCCTAGATACGCAAATCTGGTAACCTGAGTATCTCACCCTCATTCCCAACAGCAGCCATAGCAATACCCAACAAAGGAGAGTCTGAGCTAAGACACGCCTATCTCTGACTTCACCTGATGGTCCTTCCCTACCCACTCTGGTAGTAGAAGACAAAGGGCAGGTAATTTTAGGAGATTTAGGGCCCTGTTCACCACTGGTCCCTCTCCATACTACCACAGATGATACTCTCTGGAAAGCGCCACCTCCTGACAGAAGGCCAACCAGCATAAAAATAGAGCACTAAACCACCAAAGCTAAGAATCCTCACAAAATTCATGGCATCCCCCACCACTTCCACCAGAACAGGCACTGGTATCCACAGCCGAGAGACCCACAGATGGTTCACTTCACAGGACTCTGTGCAGACAACCCCCAGGACCAGCCCAGAGCCAGGCAGACTTGCTGGGTGGCTAGACCCAGAAGAGAGACAACAATCACTGCAGTTCGGCTCACAAGAAGCCACATCCATAGGAAAAGGGGGAGAATACTACATCAAGGGAACACTCCAAGGGACAAAAGAATGTGAAAAACAGCCTTCAGCCTTCCCTCTGACAGAGCCTACCCAAATGAGAAGAAACCAGAAAACCAACTCTAGTAATATGGTAAAACAAGGCTCTTTAATATCCCCCAAAACATCACATTAGTTCATCAGCAATGGATCCAAACCAAGAAAAAAATCCCTGATTTGCCTGAAAAAGAATTCAGGAAGTAAGTGTCAGGTCTCCCTGTGCAAGCCTGGACACAGAAAGTCTGAAGTCCTGCCTACCTCAGCTGATCATCCCCCACAACCCCGTCTGCATTCGCCATTATCCCTAATTGCCCAGCAGAGTTTTCAAGGAGCCTCTCACCCAACCCTGCTATCTTAACTGTTCCTATGATAATGTGAATACTTCTCACCCCACCCTGCCATCTTAACTGTTCTTATGATAACGTGAATACTCCTTATCCCACCCTACCATCTTAACTACTCTTCTGCCTTACCCCACCTGCCACTGTAACTAAACTTAAGATAAGGTATACTCCTTGCCCCTACCCCCAACCATTGTAACTGATCTTACTCTGTAACACCCCCACCCCCCAAAAAATTGTCCCAGCCTATAAAACCAATTCTCACCCTTAGCCCTTGACCTATCCTTTCTCGGATTCAGCCCGCTTGCACCCAAGCGAGAAATAAAACAGCCCGGTCGCCCACACAAATCCTGTTTGGAAGATCTCTTTATTCAAAACATTTAATATTCAGTGCAACTGAACACAAATAACAGGAAGTTTGTTATTAAGCTAATCAAGAAGGAACCAGAGAATGGGCCAATCCCAATGCAAGGAAATTCAAAAACCAATAGAAGTGAAAGGAGAAATATTTAAGGAAATAGACAGCTTAAGGAAAAAACAATAAAAAATTCAGGAAACACTGGAAACACTTTAGAAATACAAAATGCTATAGAAAGGCTCAGCAACAGCACTGAACAAGTAGAAGAAAGAAAGTCAGAGCTTGAAGACAAGGTCTTTGAATTAAGCCAATCCAACAAAGGCAAAGAAAAAAGAATTTTTTTTAAAAAAAGGAACAAAGCCGCCAAGAAGTCTGGGATCGTGTTAAATGACCAAACCTAAGAATAATTGGTGTTGCTAAGGAAGAAGATAATTCGAAAGGCTTAGAAAACATAATTGGGGGAATGATCAAGGAACACTTCCCTGGCCTTGCTAGAGACTGAGACATTCAAATACAAAAAGCACAAAGAACACCTCAGAAATTCATCAGAAAAAGATCACTGCCTAGGCACACTGTTACCAAGTTATCCAAGGTTAAGATGAAGGAAAGAATCCTAAAAGTGGTGAGACAGAAGCACCAGATAACCAAAAAGGAAAACCTATCATATTAACAGTAGATTTCTCAGCAGAAACCCTATAAAGGGCCTGAGATCCTATCTTCAGCCTCCTCAAAACAATTATCAGCCAAGAATTTTGTATCCAGTGAAACTAAGCATCACATATGAAGGAAAGATACAGTCTTTTTCGGACAAACAAATGCTAAGAGAATTTGCCACTACCAAGACACTACTATAAAAACTGCTAGAAGGAGCTCTAAATCTTGAAACAAATCCTAGAAACACATCAAAACAGAACCCCTTTAAAGCATAAATGACACAGGCCTTACAAAACAAAAATACAAGTTATAAAGCAAAAACAACAAACAAAAAAGTAAACAAGAAACAAACAGAACAGTGAATGCAACAGTACCTCACATTTCAGTATTAACACTGAATGTAAATGGCCTAATGCTCCACTTAAAGGATACAGAAACGCAGAATGGATAAGAACTCACCAATCACCTGCTGCCTTCAGGAGACTCACTTAACACATAAGGACTCACATAAACTTAAGTAAAGGGGTAGAAAAAGGTATTTCATGCAAATGGACACCAAAGCAAGCAGAAATAGCTATTCTTGTATCAGACAAAACAAACTTTAAAGCAACACTAGTTAAAAGAGACAAAGACGGACATTATATAATGGTAAAAGGCCTTGTCCAACAGGAAAATATCACAATCTAAACATATATGTACCTAACACTGGAGCTCTCAAATTTATAAAACAATTACTAACAGACTTAAGAAATGAGATATGCAGCAATACAATAATAGTGGGGGACTTCAATACTCCACTAACAACACTAGACAGGCCATCAAGTCAGAAAGTCAACAAAGAAAAAAATAGATTTAAACTATACCTAATAGACTTAACAGAAATATATAGAACATTTCATCCAACAATTGCAGAATACACTTTCTATTCAACAGCATATGGAACCTTCTCCAAAATAAACCATATGATAAGCCATAAAATAAGCCTCAATAAATTTAAGAAAATTGAAATGATATCAAACACTCTCTCGGACCACAGTGAAATAGAACTAAAATCAACTCCAAAAGGAACCTTCAAAAACTTGCAAATACATGGAAGTTAAATAACCTGCTCCTGAATGAGCATTAGGTCAGAAATGAAATCAAGATGGAAATTTTAAAATTCTTCGGACGTAACAACAATAATGACACAGCCTACACAAACCTCTGGGATACAGCAAAGGCGGTGCTAAAAGGAAAGTTCATAATCCTAAACCCCTGCATCAAAAAGACTAAATGAGCACAAGCTGACATTCTAAGGTCAACCTCAAGGAATTACAGAAACAAGAACAACCCAAACCCAAACCCAAACCCAGCAGAAGAAAGCAAACAACCAATATCAGAGCAGAACTAAATGAAATTGAAACAAACAAAAATAAAAAAGATAAATGAAAAAAAAGCTGGTTCTTTCAGAAGATAAATACAATTGATAGACCATTAGCAAGATTAACCAAGAAAGGAAGGGAGAAAATCAAAATAGCCCCAATATCAAAGAGGAGATATTACAACTGATATCACAGAAATACAAAAGATAATTCAAGGCTACTATAAACACATTTAAACACATAACCCAGAATGCCTAGAAGAGATAGAAAAATACAACTCTCCTAGCTTAAGTCAGGAATAATTAGATACCCTAAACAGACCAGTAACAAGCAGTGAGATTGAGATGGTAATTTAAAAATTACCAACAAAAAAAGTCCAGCATCAAATTCACAACCGAACTCTTAACGGACATTCAAAGAAGATTTGGTATCAATCCTTTTGATACTACTCCACAAGATAGAGACAGGAGGAACCTTCCCTCATTCATTCTATGAAGCCAGCATCACTCTAATATCAAAACCAGGAAATGACGTAACTAAAAAAGAAAACTATAGACCAATATCCTTGATGAACAAAGATTCTCAAATCCTTAACAAAATACTAGCTAACTGAATCCAACAACATATCAAAAAGATACTCGGAAGAGGAAAAGAGAATCAAAGACAGAATTAAAATAAATAATAGTTAACATTAGCACTAGGTCATTAAGAAAAATCACAGTAAACAAAAATGAGTAACCTCTCCTAGCTTAGACCAATGAACTGCAGCTGCAAACTTACCCTACAGCCCACATTTCAGGCTAGTCACAAAAACTGTATTTAGAGAAAGCAGAGCCAAAGCAGAACTAGTACCACCTCCTCTCTACTTAGATAAGAGTACCAGAGCATATCTTTAGGTTTGCAGCCCCCACATACTTCTGCAATTCCGGTTTTTCTGGTCTCCTTGGGTGCCCTGCTCAACCTTTCAACCCCCTACCTCAGCTGCAAGGTTATAAAGTCAAATAACCAGGAAGCCCAAGATAGTTAAACTTGATTAACTGTCTTTGTCTGAAACCTGTTTCCTGCCTTGTTTTCCCCACCTCAAATTATATAAAAGCAATGTGTTCTCTTTGTTCAGGGCTGGCAGCCATTACAGGCAGTGAGGCCACCATCAGCCAGAGCTCCAGTAAAAGATTCTCTTGTGTCTCTTGGTTTCTCTGTTCTTCTTGGCTCAAATTTCCACAACAAATCCACCATGATCAAATGGGTTTCATACCAAGGATGCAGGGATGGTTTCACATACGCAAGTCAATAAATGTGATATACTACATAAACAGAATTAAAAACAAAAATAACATGATCATCTCAACAGATGCAGAAAAAGCACTCGACAAAATCTTGTATCCCTTTATGATTAAAACAATCAGCAAAATTGGCACACAAGGGATATACCTTAATGTAACAAATGCTATTTATGACAATCCCACAGCCAACACAATACTAAATGGGGAAGAATTGAAAGCATTCCCTCTGAAAACCAGAAGAGACAAGAATGCCCACTCTCAATACTACTCCTCAACACAGTACTAGAAGTCCTAGACAGAGCAGTCAGATAAGAGAAAGAAATATAAAGAACATACAAACTGGTAAAGAAGAATTCAAGCTGTGATTGTTTGCTGACAATATGATCATTTACCTTGAAAACCCTAAGTACTCTTCCAGAAAGCTCCTAGAACTAATAGAAGAATTCAGCAACGTTTCTACATACAAGATTAACTTACACAAATCAGTAGCTCTACACACTAACAGTGTCCAAGTGGAGAATCAAATCAATAACTCAATCACTTTACAACTGCTGTAAAAAATTAAATAAAATACTTAGGAATATACCTAACCAAGAAGTCGAAAGACCTCTACAAGGAAAACTATAAAACATTGCTGAAAGAAATCACAGATGACACAAACAAATGAAAACACATCCCATCTCATAGATGGGTAGAACCAATATTGTGTAAATGACCATACTGCCAAAAGCAATCTACAAATTCATTGCAATCCCCATCAAAATACTACCACCATTCTTCGCAGATTTAGAAAAACCAATTCTAAATTCATATGGAACCAAAAAAGAGCCCACATAGCCAAAGCAAGACTAAGCAAAAAGAACAAATCTGGAGGTATCACATTACCCGATTTCAAAGCATACTATAAGGCCATAGTCATCAAAAAAGCACAGTACTGGTATAAAAATAGGCATACAGGCCAAAGGAAAAACATAGAGAATCGAGAAACCCAAATACTTACAGCCAACTGATCTTCCACAGAGCAAACAAAAACATAAGTGGAGAAAGGACACCCTTTTCAACAAATTATGCTGAGTTAATTGGGTAGCCACATGTAGAAGAATGAAACTGGATACTCATCTCTCACCTTATACAAAAATCAACTGAAGATGGATTAAGGACTTAAACCTAAGACCTGAAACTATAAAAATTCTAGAAGATAACACTGGAAGATAACATTGGAAAAAAAACATCTAGACATTGGCTTAGGCAAGGATTTCATTGCCAAGAATCCAACAGAAAATGAAATAAAAACAAAAATAAATAGCTAGGACTTAATCAAACTAAAGAGCCTTTGCATGGCAACAGGAACAGCAGAGTTAATAGAAAACCCACAGAGTGGGAGAAAATCTTTGCAATCTATACATCTGACAAAGGACTAATATCCAGAATCTACAACAAACTCAAATCAGCAAGAAAAAAAAATTCCATATAACAGTGGGCTAAGGACATGAATACACAGTTCTTAAAAGAAGATACACAAATGGCCAATATACATGTGAAAAAATGCTCAACATCACGAATGATCAGGAAAAGGCAAATCAAAACTGCCATAAAATACCACTTTACTGCTACAAGAATGGCCATAATAAAAAAATAAAAAAACAGATGTTGGTGTGCATACAGTGATCAGGGAACACTTCTACAAATGCTGCTGGGAATATAAACTAGTACAGCCACTACAGAAAACAGTGTGGATATTCCTTAAAGAACTAAAAGTCAAACTACCATTTGATCCGGCAATCCCATTATTGGGTATCTACCCAGAAGAAAGTAAGTCATTATATGAAAAAGTTACTTGCATACACGTTTATAGCAACACAATTCACAATTGCAAAATCGTGGAACCAACCCAAATCCCCAACAGTCAACAAGGGGATAAAGAAACTGTGGTGTATTTATATACAATGGAATACTACACAGCCACAAAAAGGAGTGAATTAACAATATTTGCAGTGACGTGGATGAGATTGAAAACTTATTCTGAGTGAAGCAACTCAGGAATAGAAAATGAAACATCATGTGTTCTTAATGATATTCGGGAGCTAAGCTAGAATGATGCAACAGCCTAAGAATGATGATACAAAGGACTCTGGGGACTTGGGGGAAGTGGGAAGGGGCGAGGGATAAAAGACTACAAATATGGTGCAGTGTATACTGCTCGGGTGATGGGTGCACCAAAATCTCACAAATCACTAGTAAAGAACTTACTCATGTAACCAAATACCACCTTTACCCCCAATAACTTACGGAAAATTTTTAAAAGGGGGAGTAAGACCATGGACTATACGTAACCCCTTTCCCCAGCTGCCAATCCCAGATTACTCTTAAAAGCTAGTTAAAGCTAGAGGGTCACTTGCTGTCTTCTCTACTAACTGTCCACACGACGATGGATGGCCAGCACTCATTTCAGGACGGAAAATGCCTTGCACAGCATTATTAAAGATACCATAAAAATTTAAAGATTAAAAAAAAAAATACTTGAGGATAATCCCAGTGCTTTGTGAGGCCAAGGCAGGAGGATTACTTGAGCCCAGGAGTCTGAGACCCACCTGGGCAACTTAGCAAGATCTCATTCCTACAAAAAATTTTAAAAATTAGCTAGGCATGGTGGCAAGTGCCTATAATCCTAGCTACTCAGGAGGCTAAGGTGGGAGGATCACTTGAGCACAACAGTCTGATGCTACAGTGAGCTAGTATCATGCCACTGCACTCCAGGCTGGCTGACAGAGTGAGACTGTCTATAACAAACAAAACAAAGGAACGTACTTGAATGTGCATAAGTTTCACTAAAGAGTAACCTCATCAGTAATAATAGTAATAAGCAAGAAAATAGGACACTGTGGCTTTTCATGCATTATCTTATTTAGTATTTTCAATACCCCAAAGTTAGGTATTATAATCCATATTCTAAAGATAAAGAAAATGAAGGTCTGAGAGATGGTATAAATTGCACCTGGCCCCAAGTAATAAGTCACAGAGTTGCAGTTTGAATCCAGGTCTGGCTCTAAAAACCAAGATCTCTGCAAGACATGCTGCCTGTCATTCATAGATAACTAATTAGTTTACGTGACTGTGTCAGCATTTTCTTTAGGCAATCAAGAGAAGAAATGAGAACCAGAGGGCATTGGGAACCTTAAGTGTGGTGGAGGGACCCCCACAGTAGAGAGAAGAGTGAGACAAAGGTGAAGGGACTGAAGAAAGAAATTATGCAAATGACAGTAGAGCCTGTTAACTTTGGGGTTGAAAAGAAAGAAGGTGTGCTTTTTTTCAAGTAGCTAATAATATAGGTAATTTTGCTGTGAATGATTGAAAAGTTTGGAAGGGGAAGTTCGCAATAAGCTGACTTCTCATAAAGATGCTTCATTCTTTTATTGATTGATTGATTTGTACTAAAAAAGAATGCTTTGCAAATGTAAGTGAAAAAAATTCCTAAAATGAACTAAATAAAAACTGAATTGTCCCCTCAAAACAAAAATTATACAATTAGAAAACATTATTGCTAGTTTTGCATCTGTTTACATAGAAGATATAAAGGAAAACAAAGTTTCTGCTAAGCTGTTGCATGGAATATTGTTTTGTTTTGACTCTGAGTCTCACTCTGTTGCCCAGGCTGGAGTGCAGTGGTGCGATCTCAGTTCAGTGCAAACCACCTCCCAGGTGCAGGCGAGTCTCCTGCCTCAGTTTCCCAAGGGGATTACAGTTGCACACCACCACCGCAAGCCAATTTTTGTATTTTTAGTAGAGACGGGGTGTCGCCACATTGGCACACTGGTCTCAAACTCCTGACCTCAAGTGATCCACCCAGCTCGGCCTCCCAAAGTTCAGAGATTACAGGCATGAGCCACCACACCTGGATGGAACCTTTGAAAGTAGTATTGTGTCAACAACAGACAGGGTCAAGTTTATATGACCCTTATAATGATATCACATTAGCATTAACACCCAAAATACTTTTATTTTTCTTTTCAGATGAAGTCTCACCCTGTCGCCCAGGTTGGAATGCAGTGGGGCGATCTCAGCTCACTGCAACCTCCACTTCCCGGGCTCAAATAATTCTCCTGCGTCAGCCTCCGGAGTAGCTGGGATTACAGGCACCTGCCACCATGCCCAGCTAATTTTTGTATTTTTAGTAGAGACAGGGTTACACCACGTTGCCCAGTCTGGTCTTGAACTACTGACAACATGATCCACCTGCTTCGGCCTCCCAAAGTGCTAGGATTACAAGCGCAAGCCACTACGCCCAGCCCAAAATACTTTTTTGTTTTTTTCGTTATTTTTTATTGTACTTTAGGTTCTGGGGTACATGTGCAGATACCCAAGCAAACAGGGCCTGGAGTAGACCTCCAGGGCTCAAGATCACACAGGGCTGTTGCACAGGTACATACATGGCAAGGTGGTTTGCTGCTTCCATTCCTCCATCATCTGTATTTGGCATTTCTCCCCATGTTATCCCTCCCCACTCTCCCCTACCCCCTCAACTGACCCCAGTGTGTGATGCTTCCCTCCCCGTGTCCACATGTTCTGACTGTTCAACACCCATCTATGAGTGAGAACATGCAGTGTTTGATATTCTGTTCTGTGTTAGTTTGCTGACAATGATGGTTTCCAGATTCATCTAATGCCCTACAAAGGACAAGAACTCAACGTTTTTTATGGCTGCATAGTAGTCCATGGTATATATGTGCCACATTTTATTTGTCCAGTCTATCATTGATGAACATTTGGGTTGGTTCCAGGTCTTTGCTATTGTAAACAGTGCTGTGATGAACGTATGTGTGCATGAGTCTTTACAGTAGAACAATTTATAATCCTTTAGGTATATACCCAGTAATGGGATTGCTGGGCCAAATAGAATTTCCATTTCTAGATCCTTGAGGAATCGACACATTGTCTTCCACAATGGTTGAACTAATTTACACTCCCACCAACAATGTAAAAGTGTTCCTATTTCTCCAATCCTCTCCAGCGTCTGTTGTCTCCAGATTTTTTAATGATCACCATTCTAACCAACCCCAAATACTTTTATGTTTAAAGTATTTTAAATACTTGGGTTCACAATATAATTCCAAGTTGGGCCTGATCCTATATAATAGAGACAGACTACACTGTACAGTAAAAAAGGCAAATGACAGAGCTTGAGCCCTTATTTTAGCGATAGAGAGTGCTGGATCTTGAGCAAGATCACACCTTAGAATTGCAGTTTTTCTCACAGCTCTGAAGAGAGCGACCGCTCTCCTAGCACAGGGCTCAGGCTCTGTTAAGAGTCACACAGTCTCCTCAACTGGGTCCCTGACCCTGATGTCTCCTGATTGGGAGACACCCCCCAGTAGGAACCAACAGACACCTCGTACAGTAGAGCTCCTGCTGGCATCTGGCGAGTGTCCCTCGGGGACAAAGCTTCCAGAGGAAGGAAGAGGCAGCAATCTTTGCTGTTTCACAGCCCCCGCTGGTGATACCCAAGCAAACAGGGTCTGGAGTAGACCTCCAGCAAATTTCAGAAGCCTGCAGCAGAGAGGACTGACTGACGGAAGGAAAACTAATAAACAAAAAGGAGTAGCATAACATCAACGAAAAGGACGTCCACTCAGAGACCCCATTCGAAGGCCACCAACATTAAAGACCAAAGATAGATAAAGCCACAGAGATGGAGAGAAACCAGTGTAAAATGGCAGAAAAATTCCAAAAACCAGAACGCCTCTTCTCCTCCAAAGGATCACAACTCCTCTCCAGCAAGGGAACAAAACTGGAGGGAGAATGAGTTAGACGAATTAACAGAAGTAGGCTTCAGAAGGTATGTAATAAAAGTTCTGAGCTAAAGGAGCATGCTCTAATGCAATTCAAGGAAGCTAAGAACCTTGAAAAAAGGTTAGAGGAATTTCCAACTAGAATGACCAGTTTAGAGAAGAACATAAATGACGTGATGGAGCTGAAAAACACAGCACGAGAACTTCGTAAAGCATACACAAGTATCAATAACCAAATCGATCAAGTGGAAGAAAGGATATCAGAGACTGAAGATCAACTCATGAAATAAAATCAGAAGACAAGATAAGAGATAAAAGACTGAAAATAAAAGAAAAGGTCCTCCACGAAATGTAAGACTATGTGAAAAGACCAAATGTACATTTGATTGGTATACCTGAAAGCAGTGGGGAGAAAGTAACCAAGTTGGAAAACACTCTTCAGGATATTATCAAGGAGAACTTCCCAAACCTAGGAAGATAGGCCAACATTCAAATTCAGGAAATACAAAGAACACCACAAAGATACTACTCAAGAAGAGCAACCCCAAGACACATAATCATCAGATTCACCAAGGCTGAAATGAAGAAAAAAATGTTAAGGGCAGCCATACAGATTTTGTGACCCACAAAGGGAAGGCCATCAGACTAACAGCAGCAGATCTCTCTATAGAAACACTACAAGCCAGAAGAGAGCGGTGGCCAATATTTAACATTTTTAAAGAAAACAATTTTCAACCCAGACTTTCATATCCAGCCAAACTAAGCTTCATAAGTGAAGGAGAAATAAAATCCATTACAGACAAGCAAATGCTGAGAGATTTTGTCACCACCAGGTCTGCCTTACGAAAGCTCCTGATGGAAGCACTAAATATGGAGAGGAAAAACTGGTACCGGCAACTGCAAGAAAACCCAAAATGTAAAGACCATCTGTAGAGACCCAGATTCCCCCACTCTGGGGCAATCAGCAGCAAGGCTGCTGTGAACTTTGAATGAACTCCAGAGAATTGAAACCATAATAGGAGAATGTGTATGACTCAGAGAAGAGCAGATAAATCTAGAGAAAGATAACCAGCTTTCACTGACCTTGCTGCAAGATAGTTGTTAGCTGAAGTATGTGAAGTGAAGTATGAGAATAATAACCACAGGCTGTTATAAGTAACTTCAACCTCCCTCTGCTATGTGCTTTGTGAACATGTAAAATAAAGAACTCTGAGACAGGTCGAAGACAGAGAAACTGACATCCTCATTTTCCCGGACCACATGGTCCAGGGTTCTCTATGTTATGTCTTTGTGTTTTCCTTTATTCCCCACCATTCCCTCTTAGGTCTTTGAATCCTTGTGCAGCGCGGGATGCAGCACGCACCAGAACCATTGACACTATGAAGAAATTGCATCAACCAATCGGCAAAATAACTTGCTAGCATCATAATGACAGGATCAAATTCACACATAACAATATTAACTTTAAATGTAAAGGAGCTAAATGCCCCAATTAAAAGAAACAGATTGGCAAACTGGATAAAGAGTCAAGACCCATCAGTATGCTATATTCAGGAGATGCATCTCATGTGCAAAGACACACATAGGCTCAAAATAAAGGGATGGAGGAAGATTTACCAAGCAAATGAGAAGAAAAAAAACAACAACAGGAGTTGCAGTCCTACTTTCTGATAAAACAGACTTTAAACTAACAAAGATCAAAAGAGACAAAGAAGGGCATTACATAAAGGGATAAATGCAACAAGAAGAGCTAATTATCCTAAATATTTTAACCCAATACGGAAGCACACAGATTCATACAGCAAGTTCTTAGAGACCTACAAAGATACTTAGACTCCCACACAATAATAGTGGGAGACTTTAACACCCCACTGTCAAGAAAGATCAATGAGACCAAAAATTAACAAGGATATTCAGGACTAGAACTCCTCTGGACCAAGCAGAATTAATAGACATCTACAGAACTCTCCACCCCAAATCAACAGAATATACATTCTTCTCAGCACCACATTGCACTTATTATAAAATTGACCATATAATTGGAAGTACACCACTCCTCAGCAAATGCAAGAGAATGGAAGGCATAACAGTCTCTCAGACCACAGTGCAATCAAATTAGAACTCAGGATTAAGAAACTCACTCAAAACCACACAATTATATGGAAACTGAACAACATGCTATGAATAACTACTAGGCAAATAATGAAATTAAAGCAGAAATAAAGAAGTTTTTTGAAACCACTAAGAACAAAGACACAATGTACCAGAATCTCTGGAACACATTTAAAGGAGTGTCTAGAGGGAAATTTATAACACTAAATGATCACAAGAGAAAGTAGAAAAGATCTAAAATAGACACCCTAACATCACAATTAAAATAACTAGAGAAGCAAAAGCAAACAAATTCAAAAGCTAGCAGCAGACAAGAAATAATTAAGATCGCCGGGTGCGGTAGCTCAAGCCTGTAATCCCAGCACTTTGGGAGGCCGAGGCGGGTGGATCACAAGGTCAAGAGATCGAGACCATCCTGGTCAACATGGTGAAACCCCGTCTCTACTAAAAATACAAAAAATTAGCTGGGCATGGTGGCACGGGCCTGTAATCCCAGCTACTCAGGACCCAGGAGGCGGAAGTTGCGGTGCGCTGAGATCGTGCCATTGCACTACTCCAGCCTGGGTAATAAGAGTGAAACTCCGTCTAAAAAAAAAAAAAAAAAAAAAAAGAAAGAAAGAAAAAAGAAACAATTAAGATCAGAGCATTACTGAAGGGGATAGAAACATGATAACCCTTCAAAAAAAAAATCAATGAATCGAGGAGCTGATTTTCTGAGATCAAAAAAATAGACCACTAGCCAGACTAATAAAGAAGAAAAGAGAGAAGAATCAAATAGACACAATGAAAAATGCTAAAGGGTATATCACTACTGATCTCACAGAAAAACAAACTACCATCAGAGAATACTATAAACACCTCTACTAAAATGAACTAGAAAATCTAGAAGAAATCGATAAATTCCTGGACACATACACCCTACCAAGACTAAACAAGGAAGAAGTTGAATCCCTGAATAAACCAATAACAAGTTCTGAAACTGAGGCAGTAATTAATACCCTACCAACCAAAAATGGTCCAGGACCAGATGGATTCACAGCCAAACTCTACCAGAGGTACAAAGAGGAACTGGTACCATTCCTTCTGAAGCTATTCTAAACAACAGAAAAAGAGGGAATCATCCCTAACTCATTTTATGAGGTCAGCATCACTGTGATACCAAAATATGGAAGAGAAACAACAAAAATGAAAAATTTCAGGCCAATATCCCTGATGAACATCATTGCAAAAGTGCTCAATAAAATATTGGCAATCTGAATCCAGCAGCCAACCAAAAAGCGTATCCACCACAATCAAGTCAGCTTCATCCTTGGGATGTAAGGCTGGTTCAACATATGCAAATCAATAACCATAATCCATCACATAAACAGAACAAACGACAAAAACCACGATTATCTCAAAAGATGCAGAGAAGGCCTTGAACAACATTCAACATCTCGTCATGCAAAAACTCTCAATAAACTAGATACTGATGGAATGTATCTCAAAATAATAAGAGGTTATTTATGACAAAATTACAGCCAATATCATACTAAATGGGCAAAAGCTGGAATGATTCCCTTTGAAAGCTGACACAAGACAAGATGCCCTCTCTAACCACTCCTATTCAACATGGTATTAAAAGTTCTGGCCAGGGCAATCAGGCAAGAGAAAGAAATAAAGCATATTCAGATACGAAAAGATGATGTCAAATTGCCTGTTTGCAGATGATATGATTGTATATTTAGAAAACCCATAGTCTCAGCCCAAAATATCCTTAAGCTGATAAGCAACTTCAGCAAAGTCTCAGGATATAAAATCAATGTGCAAAAATCACAAGCATTCCTATACACCAATAATAGACAAACAGAGGGCAGAATCATGCGTGAACTCCCATTCACAATTGCTACACAGAGAATAAGATACCTAGGAATACAACTTACAAGGGATGTGAAGGAACTTTTCAAGGAGAACTACAAACCACTGCTCAAGGAGATAAGAGAGAAGACAAACAAATGGAAAAACATCCCATGCTCATGGGTAGGAAGAATCAATATTGTGAAAATGCTGTGCTGCCTAAAGTAATTTATAGATTCAATGCTATCCCCAGTAAGCTACCATTGACTTTCCTCACAAAATCAGAAGTATTTTAAATTTCCTATGGAACCAAAAAAGAGCCCACATAGCCAAGACAATCCTAAACAAAAAGAACAAAACTGGAGGCATCATTCTACCTGACTTCAAACTATACTACAAGGCTACAGTAACCAAAACAGCATGACACTGCAGTTTTGGTATTGTGTTAAATTGCTGAAAATGATGGTTTCCAACTTAATTCATGTCCCTACAAAGGACATAAACTCATCTTATTTTATGAAATCAAAACAAATATGTAAACATATATTGACAGGACAAAACTCATCCTTTTTATATATCAAAACAAATATATAGACCAATAGAACAGGACAGAGGCCTCAGAAATAACACCACACATCTACAACCATCTGATCTTTGACAAACCTGACAAAAACAAGCAATGGGGAAAGGATTCTCTATTTAATAAACAGTGTTGGGAAAACTGGCTAGCCATATGCAGAAAACTGAAACTGGACCCCTTCCTTACCCCTTATACAAAAAATAACTCAAGATGGATTAAACACTTAAACATAAGACCTAAAACTATAAAAAACCCTAAAAGAAAATCTAGGCAATACCATTCAGGATATAGGCCTGGGCAAAGACTTCATGACTAAAACACCAAAAACAATGGTAACAAAAGCAAAAATTGACAAATGGGACCTAATTAACTAAAGAGCTTCTGCACCACAAAAGAAACTATCATTGGAATGAACAGGCAACCTAGCAAATGGGAGAAAATTTTCACAATCTATCCATCTGACAAAAGTCAAGAACTTAAACAAATTTACAAGAAAAAAATCAAACCCATCAAAAAGTTGAAGAATATGAACAGACACTTCTCAAAAGAAGACATTTATGCAGCCAACGAATGAGATAGTATCTCATTGTGGTTTTGATTTGCATTTCTCTAATGACCAGTGATGATGAATGTCACTGGTCATTACAGAAATGCAAATCAAAACCACAATGAGATACCATCTCATGCCAGTTAGAATGGCAATCATTAAAAAGTCAGAAAACAACAGATGCTGGAGAGGATGTGGAGAAACAGAAATGCTTTTAGATGGTTGGTGGGAGTGTACATTAGTTCAACCAATGTGGCAGACAGTGTGGTGATTCCAAAAGGATCTGGAAATAGAAACACCATTTGACCCAGCAATATCACTACTGGGTATATAGCCAAAGGATTATAAATCATTCTACTATAAAGACACATGCACACATATATTTATTGCAGCACTATTCACAATAGCAAAGACTTACAATCAACCCAAATGCCCATCAATGACAGACCAGATAAAGAAAATGTGGCACATATACACCATGGACTACTCTTCAGCCATAAAAAAGGATGAGTTCATGTCGTTTACAGGGACATGCATGAAGCTGGAAAACATCAGTCTCAGAAGACTAACACATGAACAGACAACCAAATACCACATATCTCACTCATAAGTGAGAGCTGAGCAGTAAGAATACATGGACACAGGAAGGGGAACATCACACATCGGGGACTGCCACTGCGTGGGGACTAAGAGAAGGATAGCATTAGGAAAAATACCTAATGTAGATGACAGGTTGATAGGTGCAGCAACCACCATTACACATGTATAGCTATGTAACAAACCTGCACGTTCTGCACGTGTACCCCAGAACTTAAAGTATAATAATAATAAAGAACTGCAATTTCACTATCTATAAAATAAGGACTTATTCACTTGTGTTGCAGGATTGCTGCACAAATTAATAATGTAACTAAATGCAGGGGATAGAGTAGCCCTAAATAAATAGTGGGTATTACCATTGTTTCTAAGGGAAAAGCCCTGGAATATTTGACAAGAATAGCGGAATGAAACAGCAAAAAAAATGAAAAACACTGACACTAAATAAAATCCATATTTGGTTATTTAGAATTTATGGCTGATATTTATATAGTGCAAACTGTTTTAAACATAGTAAGGATGCAGCATGGAAATTAATATTAAACTCATTTAACTGATTTATGAAATTTAATTCTGTAGTTGGCATGTGATAGTTGCTCAATAAACAGTATTAATGGAATACATTTCAAAAAAGATATACATTTCATATTTAATGTCATGATTTTATTTATTTATTTATTTATTTATTTTGAGATGGAGTTTCGCTCTTGTTACCCAGGCTGGAGTGCAATGGCGTGATCTTGGCTCGCCGCAACCTCCGCCTCTTGGGTTCAGGCAATTCTCCTGCCTCAGCCTCCTGAGTAGCTGGGATTACAGGCACATGTCACCATGCCCAGCTAATTTTCTGTATTTTTAGTAGAGACGGGGTTTCACCATGTTGACCAGGATGGTCTTGATCTCTTGACCTCGTGATCCACTCGCCTCTGCCTCCCAAAGTGTTGGGATTACAGGCTTGAGTGACCGCACCCAGCGCCCATAATTTTATTTTTATTCATAATGTGGTTTTTAAAAATAACCTATAGGATAATGAAACATTTCAGTTCTTATGTCTATAAAATAATGAAAATAATGTATATGAATATAATAAATTTGTATAACGTCATGATAAAAGTATCATGTACTATAATAAAGGAGAAACAAGAATAAGTATATAGAAGACAATAAACCTGCACAGGGAAAGGTTTATAAATAATTTGACTCACACTGCACAGACCCTGAGTGCAAAAGTTTAAGTCAATCAAGAAGAGTGAAATGAAACCAAATGTTATATTTATATTTTTAATTGAAAGAAAAAGTGGATTGCAATTTAAATTAGAATTCTGAAGAGGACGGATCCAAGATGGTCAATTAGGAGCAGCTCAGGATTGCAGCTCCCATCAAAAGCGAAGAGGGTGAGTGGATGCCACATTTCCAGATGGATTCCCCACAGACCAGGAGATACCCAGGGGAGAAGCCCCATGGGTCACGAGCGCAGCTATTTGGGTCAGCTCAGCTGTTTCAGCTGGCGTGGCTGTTCCCCATACAGTGACTAAGCTGCCTCCTTGCTGGGCAGGGCAGCCCTGATAAAAGGCAGAAGCACAACAGAAACTCATATAGTCCTAACTTCCTGGGACAGGGAGCTCACAGCTCAGCACTTGAGCTCCTATAAAGGACAGACTGTTTCCTCAAGCAGCTCCCTGACCCCAGTATATCCAGAGTCACCTCATAAAGGAGAGCTCAGACTGACATCATGCGGGTATCCTCCAGGGACAAAGATAGCAGAAGAAACTGGTAGCAAACCTTACTGTTCAGCATCCACTGCAGGTGATCCCCAGGCAAGCAGGGCCTGCAGTGGACCTCAGCAGCCCTACAGCAGAGGGTCCTGAGGGGCCTGACTGGTAGAAGGAAAACTAAGAAACAGAAAGAAATAACTTCATCATCAACAAACTGGACATCCACTCAGAGACCCAATCTGAAAGTCAACAACTACAAAGACAACATGTGGATAAATATACAAAGACAGGAAGAAACCAGTACAAAAAGGATGAAAACACCCGTAACCAGAACACTTCTCCTCCTACAAAGGATCGCAACTCCTCACCAGCAAGGGAACAAGGTTGGATAAAGAATGAGGGTGATGAATTGACAGAATCAGGCTTCAGAAGGTGGGTAATAAGAAACTTCTGTGAGCTAAAAGAACATATTCTAACCCAATGCAAAGAAATGAAGAACCTTGAAAAAAGATTTGATGAAATGCTAATGAGAATAAACAACTTAAAGAGAAATATAAGTAAATTGATGGAGCTGAAAAACACAACACGAGAACTTCAAGAAGCATACACAAGTGTCAGCATCCAAACTAACCAAGCAGAAGAAAGCATATCAGAGGTCGAAAATCAACTCAATGAAATAAAATGAGAAGGCAGGATTAGAGAAAAAAGGGTAAAAAGAATGAACAAAGCCTCCAAGAAATATGGGACTATGTCAAAAGACCTAATTTACGTTTGATAGGTGTACCTGAATGTGAGGGAGAGAATGAATCCAAGCTGGAAAATACTCTTCAGGATATTATCCAGGAAAACTTCCCCAACCTAGCAAGGCAGGCCAATATTCAAGTCCAGGAAATACAGAGAACACCACAAAGATATTCCTCAAGAAGAGTAACCCCCAAGCACAAAATCGTAAGATTCACCAGGGTTGAAATGAAAGAGAAAATGCTAAGGGCAGCCGGAGAGAAAGGTCGGGTTACCGACAAAGGGAAGCCCATCAGACTCACAGCAGATCTCTCAGCAGAAACCCTACAAGCCAGAAGAGTGTGGGGGCTAATATTCAACATCCTTAAAGAAAAGAACTTTCAACCCAGAATTTCATATCCAGCCAAACTAAGCTTCATAACTGAAGGAAAAATAAAATCCTTTACAAATAAGTGAGTACTCAGAGATTTCATCACCACAAGGAATGCTTTACAGGAGGTCCCAAAAGAGGCACTAAACATAGAAAGAAACAACCAGTAACAGCCACTCCAAAAACATACCAAATAGTTAAGGGCATCAACACAATGAAGAAACTGCATCAACTAACAAGCAAAACAGCCAGCTACCATCAAAATGGCAGGATCAAATTCACACATAACAATATTAACCCTGAATGTAAATAGGCTAAATGCCCCAATCAAAAGACACAGACTGGCAAATTGGATAAAAGGCCAAAACCCATTGGTGTGCTGTATCCAGGAAGCTCGTCTCACATGCAAGGATACACAAAGGCTCAAAGTAAAGGGATGGAGGAAGATTTACCAAGTAAATGGAGAGCAAAAAAAAAGCAGGAGTCGCAATGCTCATCTCAGATAAAATAGACTTTAAATCAACAAAGATCAAAAGAGACAAAGAAAGACATTACATAATGGTAAAAGGATCAATGTGACAAGAAGAGCTAACGATTCGAAATATATACGGACCCAATACAGGCGCACCCAGATACATAACGCAAGTTCTTAATGACTTACAAAGAGACTTAGACTCCCACACAATAACAGTGGGAGACTTTAACACCCCATTGTCAATATTAGACAGATCAACCAGACAGAAAATTAACAAGGATATCCAGGACTTGAACTCAGACCTGGACCAAGCAAACCTAAAAGACATTTACAGAACTCTCCACCCGAAATCCATAGAATATACATTCTTCTCAGCACCATAACACACCTACATTAAAATTGACCACACAATTGGAAGTAAATCACTCCTCAGCAAATGCAAAAGAATGGAAATCATAACAAACAGTCTCTCAGACGACAGTGCAATCAAGTTAGAACTCAGAATTCAAAAACTAACTCAGAACCACACAGTTTCGTGGAAACTGAACAACCGGCTCTTGAATGTTGACTGGATAAACCAGGCATTCCCAGACTTTTTACACAGGGGGCCAGTTCACTGTCCCTCAGACCGTCGGAGGGCCGCCACATACTGTGCTCCTCTCACTGACCACCAATGAAAGAGGTGCCCCTTCCTGAAGTGTGGTGTGGGGGTGCGAATAAATGACCTCAGGGGGGCGCATGCGGACCACGGGCCGTAGTTTGGAGACGTCTGTGATAAACAATGAAATGAAGGGAGAAGTAAAGATGTTCTTCGAAACCAACAAGAACGAAGACACAACATACCAGAATCTCTGGGATACATTTAAAGCAGTGTCTACAGGAAAATATATAGTAATAAATGCTGACATGAGAAGCAAAAAAGATCTAAAATGACACCTTATTGTTAAAATTGAAAGAGTTAGAAGAGCAAGATCAAAAAAAACTCAGAACCTAGCAGAAGCAAGAAATAACTAAAATCAGAGCAGAACTGAAGGAGATAGAGACACAAAAAAATCAATAAATCCAGGAGCTGTTTTTTTTTTAAAAAGATCAACAAAATAGACAGACCATTTGCCAGATTAATAAAAAAGAAAAGAGAAAAAAATCAAATAGATGCAATAAAAAATGATAAAGGGGATATCACCACAGATTCCACAGAAATACAAACAATCATGAACAAGATTATTACAAACATCTCTATGCACATAAACTAGTAAACCTGGAAAAAATGGATAAATTCCTGGGCACTTGCACCCTCCCAAGCCTAAACCAGGAAGAAGCCTAAACACTGAAAAGACCAATAACAAAGTATGAAGTTGAGGAAACAATTAAGAGCCTACTACCCAAAAAAAACCCCAGGTCTAGATGGATTCACAGCCAAATTCTACCAGAGATACAAAGAAGAGCTGGTACCATTCCTTATGAAACTATTCCAAACAATCCAAAAAGAGGAAATCATTCCCAAATCATTTTATGAGACCAACATCATCCTGATACCAAAACCTGGCAGAGACTCAGCAAGAAAAGAAAAATTCAGGCCAATATCCATGGTGAAAATAGATGCAAAAATCTTCAATAAAATACTGGCAAACCGATTGTAACAGCACATCAAAAAGCTTATCCACCATGATCAAGTAGGCTTCATCCCAGGGATGCAAGGCTGGTTCAATGTATGCAAGTCTATAAATGTAATCCACCACATAAACAGAACCAAAGACAAAAACCACATGATTATCTCAATTGATGCAGAGAAGGCCTTTGACGAAATTCAACAGCCCTTATGCTAAAAACCCTCAATAAACGAAGTATTGACGGAATTGTCTAAAAATAGTAAAGCTATTTACGACAAACCAACAGCCAATATCATAATGAATGGGCAGAAACTGGAAGCATTCCCTTTGAAATATGGCACTAGACAAGGATACCCTCTCTCACCCTCCTATTCAATATAGTACTGGAAGTTTTAGCCAGAGCAATCAGGCAAGAAAAAGAAATAAAGGTATTCAAATAGGAAAGGAGGAAATCAAATTGTCTCTATTTGCAGACGACATGATTGTATATCTACAAGACTCCATTGTCTCAGCCCAAAATCTCCTGAAACTGATAAACAACTTCAGCAAAGTTTCAGGGTAGAAAATCAATGTGCAAAAATCACAAACATTCCTATAAACCAATAACAGACTTAAAGAGAGCCAAATCAAGAACAAACTGCCATTCACAATTGCTACGAAGAGAATAAAATACCTGGGACTACAAATAACAAAAGATGTAAAGGACCTCTTCAAGGAGAACTACAAACCACTGCTCAACAAAATAAGAGAGGACACAAACAGATGAAGAAATATTCCATGTTAATGGTTAGGAAGAATCAATATCGTGAAAATAGCCATACTGCCCAAAGTAATTTACAGATTCAACGCTATTCCCATCAAGCTACCAATGACCTTCCTTACAGAACTGGAAAAAACCACCTTAAACTTCATATGGAACTAAAAGAGAGCCTGCATAGCCAAGTCAATTCTAAGCAAAAAAAAAACAAAGTGGGAGGCATCACACTACCAGACTTCAAACTATACTACAAGGCTACAGTAATCAAAACAGCATCGTACCAAAACAGAGATATAGACCAATGGAACAGAACAGAGGCCTCAGAGGCAACACTACACATGTACAACTATCTTATCTTTGACAAACCTGACAAAAACAAGCAACGAGGAAAGGATTCCCTGTTTAATAAATGGTATGGGGAAAACTGGGTAGCCATGTGCAGAAAGCAGAAACTGGACCCCTTCCTGACACCTTTCACTAAAATTAACTCCACATGGATTAAAGACTTAAACATAAGACCTAACACAAAGAAAACCTAGGCAAAACCACTCAGGACATAGGCAAGAACTTCATGACCAAAACACCAAAAGCATTGGCAACAAAAGCCAAAATAGACAAATGAGACCTAATCAAACTCCACAGCTTCTGCACAGCAAAAGAAACAGTCATTAGAGTGAATTGACAACCAACAGAATGGGAAAAAATTTTTGCAATCTACCCATCTGACAAAGGGCTAATATCCAGAATCTACAAAGAACTAAAACAGATTTATGAGAAAAAAAACAAGCCCATTCAAAAGTGGGCAAAGGATATGAATAGACACTTTACAAAAGAAGACATACATGAGGCCAACAAACACATGAAAAAATGCTCATCATCACTGGTCATTAGAGAAATGCAAATCAAAACCACATTGAGAGACCACCTCACGCCAGTTAGAATGGCGATCATTAAAAAATCTGGAGACAACAGATGCTGGAGAGGCTGTGGAGAAATAGGAACACTTTTACACTGTTGGTGGGAGTGTAAATTAGTTCAACCATTGTGGAAGACAGTGTGGCGATTCCTCAAGGACCTAGCAAGAGAAATTCCATTTGACCTAGCAATCCCATTACTGGGTATATATCTGAAGGATTATATATTGTTCTACTATAAGGACACATGCACACAAATGTTCATTGCAGCACTGTTTACAATAGCAAAGACCTGGAATCAACCCAAATGCCCATCAATGATAGACTAGACAGGAAAAACGTGGCTCATATACACTATGGAATACTATGCAGCCATCAAAAACGATGAATTCCTGTCCTTTGTAGGGACATGGATGAACCTGGAAACCATCATTCTCAGAAAGCTGACACAAGCACAGAAAATCAAACTGCATGTTCTCACTCATAGGTGGGTGTTGAACAATGAAACCACATGGACAGAGGGAGGGGAGCATCACATACTGGGGTCTGTTGGGGGAAAATAGGGGAGGGACAGTGGGGAGTGGGGAGTTGGGGAGAGATAGCATGGGGAGAAATGCCAGATATACGTCATGGGGGAGGAAGACAGCATATCACACTGCCATGTGTGTACCTATGCAACAATCTTGCATGTTCTTCACATGTACCCAAAACCTAAAACGCAATTTAAAAAAAAAAAGAATTTTGAAGACATTTTGTATTTAAAAAGTAGGAGAAACAGACAATCGTCGATAAAAATGGGCTGAGATAAAATATGGCAATCATATGTAGGAGAAGAAAATTCAGTCATTTAGTTCTTCTAGGAAAATGCTAATATGATAGACCAAGATGATGAAGTACAAATACCTGGATTTAAGTGCTTTAAATCTCTTAGAGTATACTCCATTTACTAAAGAAATACATAAGGACAAAAAAAACACGTTAATATATTTTCTAGCCATCAGACGTTCTGTTAGCAGATCCTTGCAAATAGAAGGTGGAAACACCAAAATATAATTATGTAGTTACTGAAAATACCTAGAAAAAAACAGACTTTTGAAAATCCAAATTTGTCCATATTAAGATAGCTCTTATCCTATTCAGCTGGTTTTTCTCCCAAAATCAGCTTAGGTGAATTACTAGTCAAAAGATGATCAAGTCCAAGATAATGATGCTAAGATAAAAGAACGAAATATATGGTGTGTAATGAAGGGAGAAATGCTAAGTGACAATGCCCTGAAGAAAAGCACATGGAGACAGAAAAATCCAAAAAGACAGGCTTGTGTTGGTGACATTAGTTTGAAATCTACTCTCAACTTCCATGAGGCATGCTCATCATTATCGTCAACAAACTTCATGATACAAGAATCCCTCCACTTACTGGGTTCTTGGTCTTAATCTTGTCTTCAGGTCCTTCCTAGACTTGGTGAATTCTGAAATCTAGTAACTAAAGAGTCTTAAAATATATGTCAGAGGTTTCAGGAACTGGTCACTAGAATTCAAAAGGAAATGCTTGTGATAAAAAACAGGATAAAAAGTTCTAACGAAGACATAATGAAAAGGCAAACAATTAGAAGGGGGAAAACAGTACAGATAATTAAGGGATGAAGAAAAAACTTTTTTGAGGTGAAAAGTCTGATAAAAGCCTTAAAATCTAAAAGAAAATATCTCTGCTTTAATTCTAAGGCGATACAGTGGTACAAAGAAGAAAAGCAAAGGAACACAGGCAACGTGTTAGCTAAACCACAGGCTATGCAGCGTTAAAAATGGCCAGTGAGGGAAGACTGTTACACAAGAAATGGATGGCCAATGTCCACTGTTTGGTTTTTCTTGTTTGCTTTTTGTTTGTTTGTTTTAAATAAAACTGTGTGGTAAAGAAAAAATGGTAAGAACTGAATAATTCAAGCTAAGAAAAAGTAAAGTTCTAAAAGTCCTGGGATTTCCCAATTTCAAAGATGAACAAGGTAGTAGTTTATCCTTTAGTGTATCTTAAAGTGATTGTTTTAGCCAACTAGAAATCAGTCATACATTGTCTTATTTAAGGTTGAAACCTGCTGAAAAACACATTATTGAAATGATTCACTTTCATTTTTAAAAAGCTGCATCTAAAAAAATGTAGACAGACTTGAGCCAAATGCCATCAAAGGAGGAAGCAAACAAATCATCAGTCAACATGATTGATGCCAATCTCTGGAAGATACTTTAAAATCAGGAAAGCACAAAAAGCAGAAAAAACAATCATAGAGATAGGCTTAAGATCCTCATGTTTCATGTTTCAGGTATGGAATATATCTATACAGTCCGTTAAAGTCACTCAATACAAAAATCAGGGGAAAAAAAAATTACGTTAACGAGTGGCCTTTTCTAGAACTGAAATCCTTTCACTGGTAAGTGTCAGTAGGTAACCAAGGTATTTCATTTTCCTGTAGGTAAACATTTAATGTTTTGAATACTTTCTGCTATTACAATCATTTAAAAGATTATGCAGCAACCAGAAGTTCTTAGCTTATAAGTACAATTTTTTCTGACATCTCTATTTCCCTCCTTTGTGGAAATTTTTAGAAACAGAAGATAAAAGTTACACTTCATTTTTACTTTTTTTTTTTTTTTTTTAGAAAGAGAAAATAAAAGGTACACTTTATTTTTACTTTCTTTTTTTACCATGAAGCATTCAAAATACACATAAAATTAGAATACTATGATAAATGTGAAAATCAGTTTCATGAAATACTATCCTTTTGCTTCATTTCTTTTAAAGAAATAAGTAGCACAGATAAAGTTAAGGCCTGCCAAATCCCATACCCTTGTCTCCCTCCTCAGATGCAACGCTATTATGAATTTGTTGTTTATTCTTACGCATACTACTATTTCATCATCAATCAAAAGCAATGCTACAGAACACATAGCATTATTCTGAATGTTTAAAAATTTATGTAAATATATTTTGTTATACTGTAATTTCTTTTTGCATAACTTATTCTTTTCAGATTTCACATGATCACATAGCTCTTGTTCAGTCACTTAAACTGCTGTAGAGCGTTCCACCCTCTGAATTCACCATGAAATGTTTTCATTTTCCTGTTGGTAGATATTTATGTTGTTTCCAGTGTATTTTTACTATTACAATGATGCTATGAACACTATTGTACACACCTCTTGTGCACATGGGCCAGGTTTTCTTAAATAGTGTAGGATACTCACTTTCAATTATATTACCTATTGCTAAACTGCTATTAGCATTTACTAATTTACTCTACAATAATAGTGAATGAGAGTTCTCTATTTCTCTACATCTTTACTTATTCAACTTATCAATTAAAGACAAAATAGTAGCAACTGTTTTCAAATGGATATCGCTCTTATTTGTAACAGTTTTCAATGAAATCTGGCATTTGTATACGGGACAAATATATAAATGCTTACAAGCACAAAAAGAAAAGTTTAGAAAAACATACATATTTACTAGTAAGTATAAGCATTTCCTTATGCATATTTTTGGGCATGTGAAAGTTACAAATTATGTTTATATTAATAAAATCCTCCAATCCACAGAACTACTTGCTATAACAGTAAACACAATATATTAAAATTTTTATTTTATTAAAAACATAAGCAAATAGATCAATGGAACAGAATAGAAAGCCCAGAAATAGACCCACACAAATAAAATCAATTGATATTTGACAAAGCAGCAAAGGCAATTCAATGGAGAAAGGATAATCTTTTCAAGAAATAGTACTGGAACAACTGGACATCCACAAGCAAAAATGCGAATCTAAACACAGGCCTTAAGCTTTCACAAAAAGTTGGTTCAAACTAAACCTGTTCATCATGACCATGGATACAGCATCCCTAATTCTGGAGAGGTGTCAGAAAGAGTACCACAGATTTTTAATTTATCTAAGTCCCCACATAAAACAGACAGTTAAATGAAAGGGCAAAACCAAAAGCCCACAGACAACTAGATGAAGATTAAAAGAAGGAGAACATTATATGTAGTGGTAGTATCAGCATGATTATCCTGAGACTGTTAAGTGTTTACTGTGGGGTAAAATAAACAAGAAATTATGGGATATTCTAATTAACCCCGTGTCCCTACTAAGATTTTTAATACAAAAAGAAGGAGATATAAATGTAATATAAAGAAGAGGTTAAATTAAAAACTCTGTAGTCCTGAATTTAAGTTATAAATATTGATATGGACTCACTACAAATACGTATATATGTATAAAATCTTTCTACTGAAGATATCTAGAAACAATAACCAACCCCAAAACAAAAGCCTAATATCACTAGCATGCTGACTTGAGCTTAAAATATCATTTTCCATTAAAAAGGAAGCCACAGTATCTTAGAGAAATGATTAATGCCAGATGTGGGGCAGAAAATATACAAGATAAACAAGGAATATACATACCCAAGACTGCTGAGGCCAACAAAAAAGAACAGCCAACCTCAAGAGCCTCCTGCTGGCCTAAAATGGGACAAGCTTAGCTTCCAAATGATAACGATTATAATTTAGGACCCCATCAAATCAAATATATTAAAATTCATGAATAATGCTATTTTAAAAACAAAGGCTAACATGTCTCCTTCAGAGAGTACTAAAGAATCAATTCATTACCTCAAAACTGGTAAATAGAAAATAATCGGACATTTGTCTTGTTTACCCTATATAAGTACAACCATTGGGAAACATATAGAAGTTGAGTGGAAGTGTCCCTTTATAAAAGTATCCTAAGTAATCAATGAAAACTAAATATTATATTTATTGTAATATTATCATTTTGCAACTCTAATGAATTAATGGATCTAAGCATCGAACATCAAATAGCTGCTAACATCAAAAAAGAGAAAGAACTGAGAGAGAATCTGAAATTATGTGCCTCCTGACGAAAGACACATCATCTCATATAGTCTTGCCAAAACTGACTACTAACTTGAGGAATTTTCAAATAACAGAGAAACATACTGAACCAAACATGAATATGCAAGCAACAAAATCCAGACTGTGGGACACTACAGTTTCAACAGACAAATTTTACAGAAAAAAAAAAAGGATGGATGAGGGACTTGTACATTAAAGGAGATTTAAGATACACATTAAAATGCCTTAAATGGCTAATATTGAACCATGGTTTCTAGGGATACATACTTGGTGATAAAAGCTATATGGGTATACAAGAATGTGATAAAAAGTCATGATAGTGGTTACTTTGGGGGACAGGGAAGGGGTTAAGATCATGACAGAGCACATGGAGGTACTTCTGGGTGCCTGCACAGAAAAGTGATTTCTTCACTTGGGTGGTAGTTCCAGGAGTGTTTCCTTTTTAATAGCTCATTAAACTATGCAGTTATTTTCTATGGCTTTATGTGCGCTTATTTTATAATAAAGCAGGTTCTTTAAAAACCAGCATCCCTAAAGAGTAATATTTTTGTCACTGGTTGAAAGCTAACACAGTGTCTGCATTTCTTGGGAAGAGAAGTTTCTTAAGTATTTCAGCTTTTCAGTTGGATGCATTTATAATGCTTTCTGAATGCCTATGTTGTAGTTGGTTACATGATTACTTTCCCATCAGTTAGTACTCCTGAAAATAGTTGGTTACATTATTACTTTCCCATCAGTTACTGATCCTGAAAATCACTGGAAAAACAGTTTTTTCTCCTTATGGGAAAATTATCTTCACAATGTTATGTTTCCCTGACAACATATTTTAAGGTTTAATAGCTCTACTTATATGTTTTTGGTTAATTTGGTAAATAAATTCAAGGAACTGTTCTGAGTAAGGGATAATGAAATTACCACCATACTCAGAAAGCATTATCAAGTCTATACATCTGAAATATTAAAATACCTGCTTAGATACTAAAGTAAGGACAGAACAAATTGTCATCACATTATTGATATTGGTTCACATTACTGATAAGCATTTGTTCAAACTAATGGTGTTTGTTGAAAAATGAATTATGTGACAAAGCAAATGAATAAAATACTAGTTCTTGGAGGATAATAACTTTCCAAAAGGAAATATTTAAAGTATGTGGAGATTAATGAGGGACAAGATGGCCAACTAGACACAGCCAGGATGTAGCTCTACCACTGAGAGACCCCAAAATATTGAGTAAGCCAAGGTACTTGGAACACATCTTCAGACAAAAAAAAACACTGAAATTCAATAGAGAGGGATGCAGACATGAAGCTGAAGATGGTGGAAGCTAGGAACGCTACATGGGATTGCTGAGCACCAGGACTAGATCCTGGCCCTAAACAGCTCCAAAGGAAGGAGTGAGTGATGTGATGGTAGGGGAACCCTGTCTCGCTGCTGCCCTCTGGGATCCCAGCCACAAGAGATCCCACAACCTCCATACATGTTTGAATTGGCAGGGGGATCTGTCCAGAGAATAGGCACAGACAAGACAGAGCTTTGGCCAGCATGGAGCCCAGGGAGGTCCGCAGGGAGTAGGGGGGCGGTTGTAGGTGGGGCAGCAGCAGCAAAATGTGATCACAGATTCACAATCTTCCTCCAAATAGCTCTATCCCCAGCTGACCACTGAGCCAGGAGACAAGAGGACCATCTTTCTTATAGGACTGGGGCATGTCTGTTCTTCACACCCGCTTTGTCCAGCCCCTCCCAAGGCCCCTGCTTGGCCACTCCTCCAAGAGTGTGTACACAGCACAGCCTCCACTGCCCAGCCGGAGTGCTTTGCCAGTGGCCTTGGAGCATGCTGACTGCCCCAGCATAACCATGATCCAAACCAGGGGCAGAGAGCAAAGCTGCAGGCACAGTCCCAATGACCCAGCTCAGGGAGCCAAGCTGAGATCTGTGGCCAGCATGTAAGCAGGGGAAGAGCTTCCACTTTCAGAATACTCAGAAGAGTGAAACATGGGTACTGTGGGCTCTTGTGGGCTGGTATGGAACTGGGGCATGCCTCCCTCCAAAGGTTTATCTGGGAAGGGTATAGCCTGCCTAATAGCTACAGCCCCTATCTAAGAAAGCCTGAGGCCTAGAACACCTAACAAAAGTATTGTGGGAGGTGCGAGTGATCAGAGGGGGATTTCCCAAGGCCAGGGAATGGATCTGGTGAGGGGGTTATCTCACCTCCTACACCACAGAGAGATGCTTCCAATGTGCTGAAATACAAGAGCCACGTGGCTAAGAACCTATCTGCCAGTCTTTACTCTTAAGCGCCATCTACTGGATTGCAGTCTAAATTACAACACCAAAAATAATGCTTCCAGTATACATAGCTTGTGAAACCCAGGGCAACAACTAGCCACAAATGAAGATCCTGTGCAGGCATCTGGACCTGAAAGCATCCAGAAACAAGGCCTATTGACTGTACTCAATTTGTACCACAGTTTAAAACTCAAGGGAACAAATTGTAAAAACAGAAAGCCCCATTCAACAGTAGCAAATCCAAAAAGACAATACCAGCCCACTCACATGAGAAAGGATGGGTGCAAAATCTCTGGTGATTGAAAAAGTTAGAGTGTCCCCTTACTTCCAAACAAATGCGCTAGCTCCCTAGCAATGGTTCTTTACAAGACTGAAGTGACAGAAATGACACAGACTTCAGAATATGGGTAGCAATGAAGCTCATCAAGATTCAGCAGAAAGTTGAAACCCAATAGAAAGAATCCAGTGAATCCATTAAAATGATTCAAGAGTAGAAAGATGAAATAGTCGTTTTTAGAAACAATCAAACCCAACTTCTGAAACTGAAAAATTCATTACAAGAATTTCAAAATACGGTTGGAAGCATTAACAACATAAAAAACTAGGCTGGGAAAAGAATCTCAGAGCTCAAAAACCAGTTCTTCAAATCAACTCAGTAAGAAAAAACTTTTTAAAAAGAATTTTAAAAGGGAATAAAACTTGTACAAAATATGGGATTACGTAAAGAAACCAAACCTATGACTCACTAGCATTTCTGAGAGGCAAGAAGAGAGAGTAAGCAACTTGGAAAACATATTTGAGAATACAGTTCAAGAAAACGTTCCCAATCTTGCTAGACAGATTGACACGCAAATTCAAGAAATACAGAGAACCCATGCAAGACACTATAAAAGACAACCATTCTCAAGGCACATCCTCTTCAGACTGCCCAAAGTCAACACCAAAGAAAAAATCTTAAAGGGAGCTAGATAGAAAGGTCAGGTCACTTACAAAAGGAACCGTATCAGGCTAGCAGCAGACCTCTCAGAAGAAACTTAAAAGGCAGAAGAGGTGGCCAGGCACAGTGGCTCACGCCTGTAATCCCAGCACTGTGGGAGGCCGAGGCAGACTGATCACTAGGTCAGGAGTTCAAGACCAGACTAGCCAATATGGTGAAACCCTGTCTCTACTAAAAAACACAAAAATTAGCTGGGTGTGGTAGGGCACACCTGTAGTTCCAGCTACTCAGGAGACTGAGGCAGGAGAATCACTTGAACCCAAGAGGTGGAGGTTGCAGTGAGCTGAGATCATGCCACTGTACCCCAGCCTGGGTGACAGAGTGAGCCTCTGTCTCAGAAAAAAAAAAAAAAAAAAAAAAAAAGCATCTTTAAAGAAAAGAAATTCCAACCAAGAATATCATGTCTTACCAAACTAAGCTTCATAAGTGAAGAAGAAAAATGTTTCTCAAACAGGCAATGCCAAGGGAATTTCTTAACAGTACATCAGCCTTACAAGAGGTCCTTAAGGGAGTGGTAAACATGGAAACAAAAGAACAACACCTGCTACCGGGCCGGGCGCGGTGGCTCAAGCCTGTAATCCCAGCACTTTGGGAGGCAGAGGTGGGTGGATCACGAGGTCAAGAGATCGAGACCATCCTGGTCAACATGGTGAAACCCCATCTCTACTAAAAATACAAAAAATTAGCTGGGCATGGTGGCGCGTGCCTGTAATCCCAGCTACTCAGGAGGCTGAGGCAGGAGAATTGCCTGAACCCAGGAGGCGGAGGTTGCGGTGAGCCAAGATCACACCATTGCACTCCAGCCTGGGTAACATGAGCGAAACTCCGTCTCAAAAAAAAAAAAAAAAAAAAAAAAAAAAAGAACAATGCCTGCTACCATAAAAACACAAGTAAGCACATAACCCACAAATACTGTAAAGCAATTACACAATCATATCTACAAAACAACCAGCTAGTAACACAATGACAGCATCAAAATCTCACATATCAACATTAACTTTGAACGGAAATGGTCCAGATACCCCACTTAAAAGGCATGGAGTTGCAAGTTGAATAAAAAGACAAGATCCAAGTGTCTGTTGCCTTTAAGAGACTCAACTTACATTTAACAACACCCACTCACTCAAACTAAACAGATGGAGAAAGATCTATCATGAAACAGAAATCAAAAAAGAACAGGGGCCACTATTCTTATATCAGATAAAACAGACTTTAACAATAGTCGAGAAGGACAAAGAAGAGTATTACATAATAACAAAAGGGTTCAACTTAACAAGAAGACCTAACTACCCTAAATATATATGCACCCAACATTAGAGTACCTACATTCATAAAACAAGTTCTACTTGACCTACGTAAAAGACTTAGCCACACAATAATATTGAGGGAGAATTTAACAACCCACTGACAGTAACTGACAGATCATCAAGGCAATGAAATTCTGGACTAATTGGACCTGATAGTCATATAAGAGAATACTCCACCCAACAACCACAGAATATACCTTCTTCTCATCTGCACGAAGGACACACTCTAAAACTGACAACCTCCTCAGCCATAAAGCAAGTCTCAATAAATTTTTTAAAAAATCAAAATTATATCAACTATATTCTTGGATCGTATAGCAATAAAAATAGAAACCAATAGCAAAAGTTCTCTCAAAACCACAAAATTACATGGAAATTAAATAACTTACTCCTGAATAACTTCTGAGTAAACAATGAAATTAAGGCAGAAATTTTAAAATTCTTGAAATTAATGAAAACAGAGACACAACATACAAAATCTCTGGGTGAAAAGAGTGTTAAGAGGAAAGTTTACAGCAGTAAATGCCTACATCAAGAAGTTAGAATGCTCTGAAATTAACAATAAAACATTGCACTTAGAGGAACCAGGAAAAAAACAACAAATGAACCCCAAAGGTAGCAGGAGAAAAGAAAAAGCTAATATCAGAGAACTGATAAAATTGAAACACAAAAATCCATACAAAACATCAATGAAACCAAAAGTGGTTTTTTGACAGAATAAACAAGACTAATAGAGTGCTAGCTAGATTAACAAAGCAATAAAGAAAGAAGATCCAAATAAGCACAACCAGAAATGGCAAAGATGACACTACAACTAATCCCACAGGAATGCAAAAGATCCTTAGAGACTATGATGAACACCTCTATGCATACAACATAGAAAATCTATAGAAAATAAGATACATTCTTGGAAACACAAAAACCCCCAAGACCGAACCAGGAAGAAAGGGAAAACCTGAACAGACCAATAATGAGTTCCAAAATTGAATCAGTAATAAAAATCCTACCAACCAAAAAAAGCCCTGGACCAGATGGATTCACAGCCGAATTCTACCAGACGTAAAAAGAAGAACTGGTACCAATCCTACTGAAACTATTCCAAAAAAAATTCGAGGAGGGACTCCTCCCTAACTCATTCTACGAAGCCAGCATCATCCTGATACCAAAACCTGGCAGACACAACAAAAAAAGAAAACGTCAGGCCAACATCCCTGATGAACATAGATGCAAAAATCCTCAACAAAACACAAGCACACCAAATCCAGCAGCACACCAAAAAGTTAATTCACCACAATCAAGTAGGTTTTATCCCTGGGATGCAAGGTTGGTTCAACATACACAAATCAATAAATGTAATTTATCACATAAACAGTACTAAAGACAAAAACCACATAATTATCTCAACAGATGCAGAAAAGGCTTTCAATAAAATCCAACATCCTTTCATAACCCCCAACAAACAAGGTTTCGAAGGAACATACTTCAACATAATAAAAGACATCTATTTCAAATTCACAGGCCACATCATACTGAATGAGCAAAAGCTGGGAGCATTTTTCTTGAAAACTGGAACAAGACAAGAATGCCCACTCTCACCATTCCTATTCAGTATAGTACGGGAAGTCCTAGCCAGGGTAATCAGGCAAGATTCTTCTACACCAATAATGTCCAAGCTGATGGCCAGATCAAGAATGCAATCTCATTCACAACAGCCACGAAAAGAATAAAATGCCTAGGAAGACAGCTAACTAGAGAGGTGAAAGATCTCTACAATAAGAACTATAAGACACTGTTGAAAGAAATCAGAGACAACACAAATAAATGGACAAACATTCCATGCTCAGAGATTGAAAGAATCCTTATTGTTAAAATGGCCATAATGCCCAAAGCAACCTAGATATGGAACAGCATAGAGAACCCAGAAAAAAAGTCACACACCTACAACCATCCTGATCCTCAACAAACCTGATAAAAATAAGTAATGGGGAAATACTCCCTATTCAATAAACAGTGTTAGGATAGCTGGCTATTCATATGCAAAAGAATGAAACTGGAACCCCACCTATTACCATAAAAAAAATTAACTCAAGACGAATTAAAAATTTAAACCTAAGACCTCAAACTATAAATATCTTAGAAGGAAACCTAGGAAAAACCCTTCTCAATATCCATCTTGGCAAATAATTTATGTTAAAGACCTCAAACTCAAATGCAACAAAAACGCAAATTGATAAGTGGGGCCTAATTAAACTAAAGACCTTCTACACAGCAAGAGAAACTATAAAGGGAGTAAACAGCCAACCTACAGAATGAGAGAAAGTATTTGTGAACTTTGCATCCAACGACGGTCTAATATATAGGATATATAAGGAACGTAAACAAATCAAGAAGCAAAAAACAAATAACCTCTATAGAAAGCAGGCAAAGGGCATGAACTTCTCAACAGAAGACATACGCAAGTAGCCAACAAACATATGAAAGAATGCTCATAATCACCAATTATCAGAGAAATGCAAATCAAAAGCAAAATGATATATCATCACACACCAGAATGGCTTTTGTTAAAACTTCAAAAAATAACAGAAATTGGTGAGGTTACAGAGAAAAGGGGATACTTACACACTGATGGTGGATATGTAAATTAGTCTATTCACTGTGGAGTGCAGTTTGGAAATTTCTCAAAGAACTAAGAGATGAACTACCATTCGACCTAGCCATCCCATTACGGGGTATACACCAAAAAGAAAATAAATCATTCTACCAAAAGGGCATGTGAACCTGTAAGTTCACTACAGTGCTATTCACAATAGCAAAAACATAGAATCCACCCAGATGCCCATCAAATGGTGTACTGGATAAAGAAAATGTGATACACACACACACACACACACACACACACACACCATGAAATACTATGCAGCCACAAAAAAGAACAAAAGTATGTCCTTTGCAGCAACAGAGATACAGCTGGAGGCCATTATACTAAGTGAATTAATGCAGGAACAGAAAAGTAAATACAACAGTTCTCACTTATAAGTGGGAGCTATACACTGGGTATACATGCACATAAAGAGGAGAACAATAGACAGTGGGGACTAATAGTAGAGCAAGGACAGAGGAAGGAGGACAAGAACTGAAAAACTACCTTTTGGGTACTACATTCACTAGCTGGGTGATGGTTTTAATTGCACCCCAAACCACAGCATCATGCAATATACCTTTGTAACAAGCCTGCACAGGTACTTCACAATTCTAAAATACGTTGAAAAATAAAAGAAAAAGAGTATATGGAAATTCAAATGAAAACAACTACCATGTTATATGTGATAATTTAAATATACACCATTAAAATATGTTAATATTTTAAAATGAATTTACTGCTAAAAAAATTTTTTCTGTACCATCTATTGTACATTTTCAAAAACCTTTTTTCTTAGACTACATGATTTTCTGTTCTGTTCTTCTAATTAAGATATGGACTGTTGTTTACAGCTCTGTGATGTGAAATTAGACTAGCAGTTTTCTAATATCCATAAAATAATTTAAAAATGTTTCTCCTCTGAAAGTCACATAATTCAGTCACAGAGAGCTTATTTCTTTGTTTCCTTTGTTTTGTTGTTTTTAGCTGCTTCGTAAGCCAATTTTCTACTTAGAATCTACTGTTAAAATTCTCATTTGGTTCAGTATGTGGGCTTTATCCTTTCCATGGTCTGCTATGTAAAGAAAGATGGCTTTAAAAAATTTTTTTTTAAGTTTGCTGTATAGCAGTGGTTCTCAACTTGGATACACACAAGAATCACCTAGGGAACACATAAAAAATACTGCTACTCCCTCCCTTCCAGAGATTCGGATGTAACTGGTCTGGGTGAGCCCCTTTTAAAAGCTCTGTAAGTGACTTTAATACATTGTCAAGGCTAGGAACTACTGTTCTAAGATCCTTCCATTGTCCAAATAAAAGCTTATTATCTTTTCTGATTGAACCTAGATGATAAATGCTTTTTAAATATCCTATAGTTCAATAGATCCAATGAAGAAATTTCTTCTCTGTGAGGCTGCTATATTTTTAGTTTGAATTTTAGGGTTTAAGAGTATATTGCATCTTTATCCTGATGATTAGTCCAAGAAGCTCCTTGACTGCTACTGAAAAAAAAAAATTTAAAGGAATATATTCCTGAATACTACTTTAATAGACTGGTGCTTTTGGTTCATAATATTCTAAAAATTTCTATACCTCATATTTAAAGATTATGTCTCCACACACACACGGAAAACAATTAGTGTCCTAGACATTTCTTCTAAAAGATTACACTTTTTGCATAATAAATTTCACATAAAGTTCTAAAAAAGAAATCTTTACAAATTTTTCCAGCTAGAATAACTAAAAGGACTAATTCCTAAAACAAAAGCTCTTGACAAAAAAATGAATTATGTATCTTAACAAGATCAAAAGGGAGGAAATTATACAATCAGTGGTGAATAAAGAATCATGTATGAATTTGGATACTTTATGAAAAAATATTTGAATGCATAAAATGAGTAATTTTCTAGAAACACAAATTACAGAAATAAAAGGAAAAAAAACCCTTTAAAAGTAAAATCAGTAATGAAAAATCTACCCTCCCTGAAAGACACCACACCCAGGAAATTTTAAAGCTAAGTTTTACCAAACTTTCAAATATCAATTTCTTTTGGTACTGTTTCAGAGAGGAGAAAAGGAAAAAGCTAGCCAAATCATTCTACAAAGCTAGTATAACTTTGATATCGACCCTACAAAGGATAATTTAAAAAGTAAAATTGTGAGCCATGCTCATATTTGAGCACATTGAGAAGCCTCTTCAATCTTCCCTACTTAACATCTCTTTAAGTAGAATCAATCACCATTTCCGTTGGCTCCCACTACAGCTTATGCATACTCTACCCACAGCACCATTAACACTTTAATGCACTTACACATTTTCATATTTGTCTCTTATTGGCAGACACTAAGATCCTTGCTGGCAAGGACAGTTTCATATCCCCCGGTATGAAATACACTGTTTCCCCCCATGGTCATGCTCAATAGTTGCTAAATAACGGCTATTACAAGTAGAAATAGCATTAACGTGCACATGCAGAGGTAGGAAATCATGATTTCGTAAGTAAATTCATTTAACTAAGACATGGTTTATGTAAGGAAACAACATTGGAAAGGTAAGCCAAGGCCAATCAGGGTGGGTTTTTTAGTGCTGAGGCTGGGTTTGGTTTTAGCATCTATGGAAGACTTTTGGGCAGGCAATGTCTAAATCAGATCTGTGCTTCAGGATCCATAGAAGCACTTTTTGGAGCTGTTAAAGACCTAGAGGTGACCTATCAGGATTAAATCTATTGTTTTAAAAGTAAGAATACTAAAGCCAGAGAGGGAAGGTTATCAACTCAAAGCCACAGAACACAGAATTAGCTAGAAGCAGGCAGAAGCTTAGAGGGAGTCAACTTGATTAAAATCACATAGTAAGTACATGGGGCAACCAACAGGCAACCCCAAGTTTGTTCAATTATCTAGATGACACTAGGCAATGAGATATGTAGACTATGTATATCCTTTTAGGACAGTCCTAATTTCATATAAGGACTCATTTCAAAGAAAGGTAATTTGTAAAATATATAATTAAAAACTAATTATTTTTACTTTTCTAAGACACACATTTAATTGAATTCTAATTAGTTTAATTACATTAAGTCATTTTAACAAAGTCTTCTACTCATTGAACTTCTGAACCCAAGATCAATAAAATGGTGATCATGAACAGGAAGTGAGTAGGTAAAGAGCACTTCTTTAGCCTCACAAAAATCCGCACCTACATCACTACAAGTAATTTTAGTCACTGCAACAGAATTAGAAAAGTTTCAGAAAAAGCAAACTAAAAAATCTAGAAGTAATTAAGAGGATATTTGCAGAAGACATACATACATATATATTACACATCAAACTTTAGGATGCTCCAGTCTTAAAAGATAACCTGAAAGTTTATAAAGCTAGGAGAGGTAGGTAGGGATAGAAAATACTTAAACTTATTCATCTTATATTGAAATATTAATTCTGAGAAATAGAGGAAAATATAGGAACATACTATTTTATCTACATAAAAAGAGGGAGAGAGGGAGCTTTTTTTATAGTTATAATGAAAAAACAGAGAATTTTGTACCCAAAGTACTAGTACAAACTGAAAATACACATAGGTTCACATATATGAATGAATGATCAAACAATAATCATGAATTGATAGAGGATATAGTCCTTACCTCATAGACTAATCTATAGTTCTCCTTATATATCCTTGACCCAGCTAAGGTCTGGCATGAAGGGCCTTACACAATATAAGCATTTGACTAATGTTTGTTAATTGACTGAAGTTTGAAGAGGGTAATTGGTAACAAAAGCTTTCACAGGCATGATATGAGTAAACAGTAATGATGGAACTAATAATGATAATAACATGTGTCATAATAGTGAACAATGATTCAGGGCTTCATATATATTGATATTGCTCTAAATGCATGTATTAACTCATTCATCATCATTAACTCTATTTTTCAAATAATAAAACAATAGCACATACAAGTTAGTAACTTGGTCAAGGAGAGGAAGCTACATATTGGCAGAGCTAGCATTTGAACCTGGAAGCTTCACTCTAAATTACTACACTATTCTGACCAGCCCTGGAATTGTCTGGGAATCTTCTAGATGTGATACTTTTTAGGATCTCATTTCATATATAATTTTCTTTTTTTTAATATTTGAAAAAATAAATTATAGGTAAAAAATAATTCACATTTCTTTCAAAATAGAAAAATCTAATAATCCTATTTATACTTTATTAAAATGTACATATTTTAGATTTACCTCTAGTCTTCCTTGAACATAACCCAGGAGGAGTAGATTGGCTCTATCCTTCTCAGAAGAAATGGGGGCCCAAGGCCAAGCATCATCATTGACCAGTGGCCACCAGCAAACAACTCTATCATGAACACAGTTGATAGCTAGACGACGCTCTGTTGTCTTGTTTATTGGGCCAGGTATTTCATAATAGAAAATCTAATGATTTAAAAAAAGCATACATGAAACATTTCTTTTGAAAGACGCAAAATCCTCAAAGTATTACAAAAATGAAAGCATCTGGAAACGTAGATACATTCAAGTAAATATGCATGTTAAACATGTGCTTAAGAAGCTGTCAGAATTTACCAAATTCTTTTGACACATATATAAAAAAGACATATGCTCAAAATTCTCCCCATTTTAGCAAAGGAAAGAAAAGAAGAAATGTGAGTTAGGAAGGAAGTGAATGTAGCAATTCCAATCAATACCAAAATGTACAGTCATGGTTACTTGACAGTATCGACCTACACATAGGATTTAAGACCAACTGTATAAAATGACAAGTTCAGTACTGCTGACCAAGAATGTCTCACTACTATTTAAGACATAACATGTTAACAATGACTGACAACAATAAAAAGAAAAACAACTTGAGGCAAACATCTCTTTAAAGAATATATGAGACATATACACATATATTCTGCATAAAAGGGATAAGCCACAGTATCATGCATAAAAGTTTATGCAGCTTCTGAGAATTATGCTTCTCTTTCTTAGGAAGGATTTGTAGAATTTATTATTCAAACTATGTTATTTTGGAACATGGTTATTTGAAAACATAAGCACGGCACCATCTGTGTGACACATGCCAAGGAAATATAGATTGCACCGTATTTCTGCTTAAGGAATTAATGGAAGGTTGATAGCTTGGAAGAAAAAAAAAACTATCTTGCCATTGCTGGTCAGCAATAATCGAACCACTTTCTGGGGATTAAGCGCATGGCTAAGCCTACTGGACCAGACACTAGCAAAGGGCAGGGGGTCTTCTTATCAGAGAAATGCTTCTGGAGCCAGTCTCACTACATGACAGATTGCTTTCATATTCCTGTCTGCAAGGCAACAAAGGATGGCAGTAATGCGATAATGCCAGAGTGCAATGGGTGTTAAGAACCGGTTGCATTTATGTATTGTATTTAGTAAATAATCAGGCTCATCCAAATTGTGATCTCACCACTCAACCAAGGCCATTAAAATCAAGGTTAATGCTTTAATAATCCTCTGCTATTTTTTTTCAATATGGTCAAAAGGAACCCTTTTCTATTTGCATGGCCATAATATTATTGACCTCTTCATCCTCTGAATGCACATCAAAAGAAACTAAAATCAAAGTAATTACTAGTGTTGTCTCATGGTAAACATTTAACTCCTTGCACTGTCCCTTCACTGTTAAATAAATTGAATTGGATTTTTCAAATGTAGATAGGAAAACTTGTTAAAGGTCAATAGTTTAAGGATGTTTACCCTGCAATTTTCTTTGCCAAAATTATGTCAATCTGAAAGAATTAAATTATGGTACAGCTGTAAAGAAAAGCAAAATTACAATACTCTATACCACTTCCTCGTTTTAAAATCCAAATGGGCAATGACAGACAACACAGATGTACTTTATGCTAGTAAGTGCAATTTCTTGTATTTAAGCTCTCAGTATCATTGTTGTAAGTCTTCTTATTTGAGAGAAGTATCACAAAGAAATTGCTAAGTACTTAAAAATACACATATATTATTTTGATGTCTGATGTGCCACATAAATATGCTACCTATGAATTTCTAGATTAGTTTGAGTTACAATGAGTGACTGACATTTTCAGTTGTCACATAATGCAAATCACTTATGTTAGGAAATTTCGTGTTTCCTATGAGTTTAATATTATCAGTATTCTGTCATGATGATCAAGAGGGATAGTAAAATAAAAGAAATTTCTTAAAATATCCTTCCAATGGACAAACAGCAGATTTGACTAAGTATTAAATATATATATTTTAATATTAAACCAGAAAATAAAACTCATGAGCTTTCCAAGGGGAAACAGATTACTTTTCTAATGTACAGAAATGACATGATGTCCATGTTCCTATTTTCTCAAACCCAAAGGCATATTCAAATAAGCAAGTAAGTAATTTCTTTACTTAAGGCTTAAGGATCCAAATGCTAGATCTGTTTTCCATATCTTATCATAAAAAAAGATGACATCTTGATAGTTTCTCTCTGCTCTCAGGTAGCTACTACTCTTCAGTTGAGAAGATTTTGTCAAGCTATCACACCTAACATGAAGAAACTAGTCATCCAAAATTTTATATATACTTACTTTAAATGGGTTAATGCACACTGGTACATTTTAAAGAACGATCATAGTAAATAAACAATATTTCAAGTAAATCTGGAGTTAGCCATTCTTGAACTAACATCCCTTAAGAATGCTAGTATCATTTTTGTTTTGGCTAACCAGGTATCACATATAAGTAGCACTGATTTCCTGTTTTAAAAAATCTATATTAGAGTTTGACAGAAGTTTCACAAAGCTGGCAAACAAAACCAGATTGTAGTTTATTACCATAATGAAAAACTCATTGAATATATTTTATTCCATGTTAAATTTATTTTTTATAAGAATAAATGTTTCTACTAAATAAAACTAAACCTTCCCACACTACTGCCACCTCACGGATAAGTAATAATCCCAAAGGGTCAAAGGTTAAGTTAAATACTACTTTGCCAAAGACACACACGCGTTTCAAGTTACAGAGCTAGCTTCTCAAACTCTCTGCCCTTGAATTGCTATAGATGCTCTAGGTATGGCTAAGTGTGCATCTTTTTTAAGGAAGCTGTATATCAGCTGTGTTCCCAGCGAACAGTGAACTGTCTCAAATCCACATCACAGAGGTTGGATCAATCTTGCAAACACAAGTCATTGCTGAAAAGAGGCCTTGAACTGAAACAGCCTGGAAAATGTATTAGATACTCATCCTAGCAGAGAATATGCCTTCCCAGCAGTTAAAATGTAATGTGGCAAAACTTAAATTAAACACATCACTTAAAATAAAAATTCTGCCTTAACAGATAGAAAGCCCCTGATACAGTAAGGAAACAAATTACCTGGAGTTAGTGAAGAGAGAGATACTAATACATGAAGGAGATTTCTTTTTGCATTTTCTCCAGTTATACTTGGAGGGGGAGGGTTCTTCCCCCTCCCTGTTTATTACACTTTTCTATTAACCTTTGAAAGTGCCTTCTTTCTTTCTTCTCTTATGAAGTGGAAACCAGAGCAGCTATCCTACACTAGAAAGATGGTATGGGGTCTTAGCGTAAAATGAGAATGGTATATATACTACCACTAGCAAGAAAACCATTTTCAAAAGTGTAACTTGCCTCTACTATCTGTCTTTGACAACTATTAATACTATTTAAATTGCTCCAAACATGCCATTGTTAGACACACCCCCATAGCAGGAGTAAAAAAGAAAACTTAGGATGGCCACTGTTTGCAATTAATTAAGCTTAATCCTGTAACATTTCCAGTTTTTCTGAAATCCAGCAATGTTCAAGAATAATGAGCAGAACACGAACTTATGTTGATACTCATATATACCTTAATAATTAATAAAAGGACTATATAAATCAAAATCTTTACCTTATAATCCAAGGCTGACAGTTTTTCCAGTCTTTTGTTTACATCAGAAGAATCCATCTTCTTGGTAAACTGAATAAAACATAGCTTGTTTTGTGCCAGAAATGATAAGATGATAAAACTGTCTGTGAGAAGAGCTAAAAAACATAATTAGATAATATCAAGTTAGAATAAAATAATGAGTAAACACGGAAATATTACAAAAAGCTATTTTCAAACATACATACTACATATTAATTGAAATCACTGAAGTCTCCTGAATATCATTATAGCATTTTACAAAAATATTAAAGATATTAGGAACAAACAACAATTATCAATCTAATCATGTATGATTCTTTTTTCCTGTGACTATTTCAATATACACTAATGTGTGGAGACAACCACCGAATTAGATGTATTTAGAATCGGGGCTATAAAGGTATTTTAAAAAACTATTTCATACCTGAATATGGAGATGAAAACATTCTATTTTATTTGTGCTAAGATTTTAATCCTAATTACTTATCCATGAAGTGGCAGTAGTGTGGGAAGATTTAGTTTTATTTAGCAGAAATATTTATTCTTATAAAAAATAAATTTAACATGGAACAAAATATAGGATAAAAATAATCTGAGGATAAAGTAGATTTATTAGGGGATATTGATCAGTGATCTCCACCAGTCTCTTTATTTAAAAACATTTTATCAATGAATCCTCTTTTAGGGGTATACAAGCTGGAGGAAATAAAGCATATTACACCCAATATGTACATATTTATGTACCCAATATTTAATCATACCCAGTATTTAATCATGAAAATTAGCAACAATATTTCTACAGCTTTGTCACTAAAGCACACAGATAGGTAGATAACTAATATTCATGGATTATATAAAGAGCCATTAATGTTATATAAAGTTATTGATAAAAACATATTACAGGAATCTGAGAAATGTTTTGCATCATTCCTAGCATAAATTATTAAATGTTTTATACATTTTCCTTTACTTTCACACCCCAACCATGCAAATATCGACCAACAGCAGATCTACACAATTACAAGAGAATCTGGAGAACTGCCAAGAAATCACACTGTTACCATATTCCCCTGAGAATGTATTATTTTGGGTATAAATAAAAGAAATACGCGAAAAAGGGTAACTCAGAGACACGAATTGTGTTGGATATCTCCTTTTAATTCTCATTCAGGAGTATCAATTTAAGAAAATCATCACAGCCAGTATTTTATTTGTAGTACCAACCAAGGGCTCAATTATTAGACATATGAAAATGGAACCTCTTCCAAAGGGAAGCTTCCTCAGCACCTTACTCCTGTAAGGAAGGGGAAATGGCATGCTTACAATCCTACCCCCAGCTTATTACTAACACTAATGTTGCTAATTATAGCCATCCTGCAGAGTTCTTTTCTTCAAGATGATGTGATTGTGTCTGATTTATTCAGAGGTGGCTAGTAAGAGCACACAGCAGACAGAAGATTTCTTTATTCTCACCTCTGTCCTTTCCACTAGGACATACTTCCTTTGATTACTAAATTTAAGATACTGACCATTTCAATCTTTCATAATAATACAATGTTTCTCAACCTTCTTACCTTGAATGAAAGAATATAATCTTTAAAAATTCAGGAGTCAGCACAGTATAGTGAAAAGAAAACGTACTTTGCAGCTAGAACCTGTATTCAAATCTCAGCAAAATCACTTTCTAGCTATATGACTCTGGACACGTTCCTTAGTAGCTCAGCTTCCGTTTCCTTATACAACTGTTTTGTTGTATGAAATGAAATAGGTACATTAGGAACCCAACATAGAGCCTTTTGGCTCAATAAATGTCAGTATCCTTCTTATTCAATAGCTGGCTTAACATCTTTTTCTTATGTGCTTTGTACCAATTATACAAATCAGTGACTGATTATGATGTCACTTAATAGGATCTGATTATGCAGTATATTTGGCATTGATAGTTACTATTTAGAAAATACAGCCCACAGTCTCTCAAAAGTTAATATTCCTAAGATTTTAGTAACAAAGAATCTTCCTATGACAGCCAAAACACCAATTGTTTACTGGTTACTGGGTTGATATATTTGTGTTATTTATTCAAAATTCATTTGGAAATGAAATATATATTTGAAGTACCAATTATAAAGAACTAATTTTAAAATAATGAAAACAAAAGTCTATTTTGAAAAAATGTTCACTTCTTCTAAAGAAAAAGTGAAAACTCACAATATAAGCTTAACACTTGACAAGAAGAAAAAAACATCGATATTAAATATCAGTCAAAACTTGTATTGGTCCCAGGGAGGTTTAAGTATGCTATTACAAGCAATTACTTGTTGTGTTTGCAAGTCCCCAGTGGTAATAATTAGTCTACCTGTTGACACACTATTTCTCCTGCCCCACTGTTAATGTAGGCAATTGATTTGCACATGGGGGTAATTACCATCACTGATGGTGTCTGAGATGAGTTTCCCCACCAGGCTTCTGTCAATCACCACTTTCTCCAGCTGTGGCCCAGAAAGGCTTAGGGACACCAGCACACCTGAACCAAAGAGGAGCTAAAAACAGGTAAGGAGGGAAGAGAGGGAAGAAGACATGCTGTGATTGAGAATCTTTAAAAAACCTCTCTCCAAATGTACAACTTATACAGATATTTTACACATGCATCTACACTATAACATGATAGAGAATTTTCTTCACTGAAAAACAATTACTGACATTATGGGTAAAAAGAGACAGGTGGTTAAAGGATGCAATGCAATAAGTGCATTGATTAAAGCTACATGCAGAAACCTAATTTAGTCTGTTTATCAGAAGTCTAATCTTATAAATACTTAGAAACCACCTATGCAGAAATAACTACTTTGTTTTGGATTCAGAAAATGTACTGTATTCTATTGAGATATTTTGAAAGATTACTACTATATAATAAACCAAAACATTTCTTGAGGTTTGAATAGTCATTGCTGCACATTAAATACATAAGAGATGCCACTATTACAATATAAATAGCTAATGTCATGCATTTATTTGGAAGTTAAACACTATTTCTAAAAATAAAGATCTTATCAGTCTAAAATGTTAAAATACATGTAAATCAAGGCAATTAAGTAAAATGTTAAATTTTTAAATCATAAACAATACATATCAGAAACAATTTCACAAGGAGAGATAGAGGAATACAGTAAAGCATCTAGGCTTTATCAATATCAGTGTTCACAAAATCACTCGACAAAAGATGACTGGATATCACCATTATAATTTTATACTGCTCCTTTCCATTTGTGGCAGCATAATTCATTCATCTCCAAATGTTTAAAACTTCTGAAAGGACTATGCATATGTGTATGCTTGTTATCTATGAGATTATGAAATATCAACATTGGAAGAAATTGTTTCACCTTCAAGGCAACAGACTCAAAGCTGATGAATCATGGAATAACATATGGTATAAGAAGAAAAAAACCAATTGTCAGTAAACTAATCATCAACATGCTAGCCAAATTCAAAGACAACTTTGATTTTAAACAAAACAGGGGAATCCCCCACCCACCTAGGCATCATGTCCCAGCTAGAGAGGATGATTCTGTGTTGAGACATATTTGGACATGTGTTAAAGATAAGCAGCATGAGGGACCAGGGTAATATAAAGACAGACCACCATTCCTTACTGCCTAACAGATTCCAGGCACATGATTCAGAAAAGAAACTGAAGAGTTTCTTTGCATTTACTGTTAGAACTCTTGTCCTAGTCACCAGAAAGTTTACCTTTACTTGACTTAACAGATTATTCCATTTTATATTAATACCTCTAAAGGGGCAAAGAGTGGGAGGTACTTAATCATCTTTATGGGTTTTGGAGACCAGTAGGAGTCTCCAAATTTAAAATGTTTCACGAATTAATCTCTACTGAATTACATCCAGCCCTACCATAAACCTTAATGGCAAATAGTGATATTTCCTTTTTGAAGAATCCCCCCATAGCAACACAGCATGTGGTCTTCACTCCCCAAATTCTCCCTTATCAGGCAATTTTAGGGACATCTTTCCTATGTACTTCTCCCCTTTCTCCTTTATTCAAAACATCTCTAAAATCTATTGTTTTCTATTTATTTTTCTCTACTAAAGCTTTACACCTATACTCTTAAGCACTTCTTCTCCTAACTACCCACTGACTATCAGCTCCTTAAGGATATTTGCTTGGCCACATTTATCTTTGTAGTTCCAAGAATACAGTAGGTGCTCCACAAATGTTTGGAGAAAGAATAATAACTAACTCGATGGTACATCAGATAATTCAGAGTTACAAAAAACTCAGTCTAATTTTCCATTTCCACATGATGTGGATGTTCCTTCTGCAGCATCCCTTCAAGCATCTAGCCCATGCTTGAATAGTGCCAGTGATCAGGAGCTCACTGTTTCACAGAAAAGCTATTCTAACATGGGTCAGTTGTAATCAATTTAAAGATTCTTCATTAATTTTTTAATTCACCAAAAACTGAATGTTGATTATATACCAAGCACTGAAGTAAAGGGCTCAAAAAAAAAATCAAATATAATTCTTAAAGGTAGGTTAAATACAGGTTAATAAAAAGAGGTCGAGATCAAAGCAAATAACTGTAATAAAGTGCTGTTACCAGTTTACCACACCTATTATAGAAGTGCTTACTGGGTAGACTCAGAGAACTGAGAAGGAGGTGGTGACTCTTGAGACTGGGGCTAAGGATGCAACTGACTCCCTACAACTTCCACAGTACCTCAATTCTTCAATAGCACCCACCTCAAATATTCAAAGAAAATAACACAGTGGTTAAGGGCACAGACTCTGAAATCAGAATAAAATCAGAATTGGCCATACCTGTTACTAGCTGTGTGACACTTAGTGTAATTAAACCTCTCTATACCTTCATTTCCTCATCTGAAAATAAACACCTCCTTCACAGGATGAGGACTAAATAACTTTTTACAAAAAACGTTTAGAATAATGCCCTAATTGATTCAACCATTACTTGTATGATACTGTCCATAGTCTCCAAATCACTGCTCCTGCCTCCATGCATAGATCAGTTATCTAACCAATGTATGCAAGCTTTTGGTTCCATGATACTCATCCCTTTGAATCCTATATTTAATAATGAATATCCTCACTACATTGTTAACCAACTCTGAACACATTTGTCTTTTTAAAAACCTTGTAACCCAGAATGGGCTCAGTGTTAGACATGGAACACTCAGGTGAGATGTAACTAGTAAAAAATGTAATCTTTTGTTGCCTTTCCCATTTGCTGTAATTTCACAGGATATTGTCTCCAAAATATTTGCAAGTTCCTTCAGAACTCTAGAGTTTAATTTTTCCAAGTCTCTAATTTCTTTTACCTTGTTTTCTGTTCTCACCACTGCTGTCATGAAATAACCCATATAGCTAAACAAAAATTGCTTTTTCTATGTATGAGTATTTGTTATAAAATTCTTTTTAAAACCCACTTTTATGGGATGAAGAAGGGCAGTGCAGCCTGTGAGAGTAGGTAAATGAGGGAATAGCTGCCGGAAAAGATTCAGAGGGGTGAGGGTAATGGAGCCAAAAGCATGCATACACTGGTTAGATAACTAATCTATGCATGGAAGCAGGAGCATTGATTTGGAGACTATGGATCCTGCCAAGTGAGGTTAGGCATTCCTCCAGAATCTTTTTCAAAGAATAGGTGCATCCGCTTTTTCATAAATTCACTCATTCATCCCATATATATATATATATATATATATATATATATATAATTTTAGTATATCATATAAGCCAGGCACTGTTCCAGGTGCTGAGAAAGCAGTGAACAAAACAGACAATACCCGTGCCCTCCCTGCCCTCATGGAGCCTGCATTCAAGTGTGGACGCAGATAATAAAACAAATAATTTTAATATAATATGCAACAGCAATAAGAACTATAGAGCAAATTTAGGAGGGTGCTACTTTAAGCAAGATGGCTAATAAAGAAATAAGCCTCTCTGAGGAACTAACATTTGAATATAGACCCAAATGAAGTAAAGGAATAAGCCACATAAATATCTGAAGAAAAGGAGCTCAAGGCAGAGAGAAGAGCAAATGCAAAAACTCTGAGGTGGGAATGTGCCTAGGCTGATTGAAGAAAATTAGGCCAGTGTGGCGGGAGGGGAGTGATCAAAAGGGATATTCATAGAGTTTGAAATCAGAGAAGCAGTCAAGGGTCAGGTTAGGTTAGAAATTGTTGAAGAGAAGTCATTGAGTTTTAAGCAGCACAGAACTATAATATAATTTATTTTTAAGTGGGGGGTAGGCCAGATGTGGTGGCTCACGCCTGTAATCCCAGCACTTTGGGGGACTGAGGCTGGTGGATCACCGGAGCTCAATAATTAGAAACCAGCCTTGACCAACATGGTGAAACCTCGTCTCTACTAAAAACACAAAAATCAGCTGGGCATCATGGCATCCACCTATAATCCCAGCTACTAGGGAGACTGAAGCAGGAGAATCACTTGAACCCAGGAGGTGGAGGTTACAGTGAGCCAAGATCATGCCATTGCACTCCATCCTGGGCAACAAGAGGAAAACTCCGTCACAAAATATAAAAAAATAAAAATAAATAAAGTGGGGTGTCAGGGCAAGAGTGAAGCAAGGAGACCATCACCAGCCTATTGCATTGATTGAGGTGACAGAAAATGATGGCTTAGACTAGAATGAGGAAATGATAAGTGGGCAGAATTGAGATATATTTTAAGAAGTATCTACTAGCGCTTGCTGAAAAATTGAATGTGGTATATGAGAGAAAGACTCAAAGATTTTTGGCATGAGTAATAGTTTACTTTGACTGGAAATGCTAGAGGAAAAGCAAATTTAGGTTATGAAGAATCAAGAGTTTAATTTTGACAAGTTAAAGTATTTATGGACATACCAGGGGAGAGATCTAGTATGTAATCAGAAATGAGTCTCAACTTCATGAGGGACTACAGATGTATATTTAGTAGTCATCAACAATACAAAGGTAATATGTAAAGTTGTGGTACTAGACATGATCTCCTTTAAAAAATGAGTAGAAAGACAGAAATCGATCTAAGGTCTGAGATCTGGGACATCCTAACCCAAAAGATCAGTTTAGCCCTCTTATTGAACCTACTAAGTTTAGATACTTGAAAGATTAGGTATGTCCACCATTTCATATCTCCAAATGACCTATGGACTAGAGACACCCTGACACCACATTTTGGAATAAGAAGGTATAAATCAATTAATAAGCTAATTAATGCATTTCTATAAAACAGCCTATGGGGAAGCATAAAGTTGTCAAGTACTGGTGCCAAAGATATTCCTGGATATTGTAAAGGAGATAACTAGAGTTAGAAAAATATAGTCAAGGAAAGAATATTCCAGCCCAGACAGAAAAGTGCTATTCTCTGTCTGTTTCCCAAAAGTGGTCAGTCCTTAAGACCTCCAAAATGGAAAGGGGCTATGTAAGATTTGGTAGGACAAAAAGGAAAAAGAGCACCAAGATAGTGTCCTATTCCATTGCAAGGGGTTGGAGGGAGGCTTCTGGTAGCTCAAAAAATTAAAAAAGAGCAGGCAAGGTGGTAAAGAGAGGCATGCCTGAAGCAGATCTGAACTGAAAAGACCCTCAGGATGAACCAATGAGAAGGCCAGTGGGATCTCCCAACACTTTCCCAATTTAAATGTTGTTTAAACATTGTGCAAGAAATAATTGAGGCAAATAGGAACCAAAACTCTTCTTTCTCACACCCCTGCAGAAATAAGTACCTTCCTTATTATTCCTACTCTGACCATGTCTATGTTGCTTTTCTCATTTTCTCCTTCTCATTTTCTTCAATAAGCTCATACTATAAAGGTAAGTTTTCTCTTTAAGAAACTCAGAACTGATTTTTGCAATATCCAGATGGCTCTTCAAATTGGCTTCTCTTAACCCTAAAGTCTATGGTACTTAGATTTAGGATTAAATTGGAAGTGAAATGGTACTTTGAGGAGAATGAGAAAATTGTATCAGATGACATCAGACACCATTAACTGAAACAAAACATAAATAACATCTGAGTTTTGTTCAGTAGGTTAAAAAAAAAAAAAATGAGTGCCTCCTACATACATGTCAGGAGACAAAGGTGAATATAGTTAAAGATAAAAAATAATCAGTTGATTTACTATAGGAAATTTACTTAAGGAGAAAAAACAAAAGGACGAGAAATAAACAGGTATTTTTTCTGGATAGAAAAGTGAGGTTTCTCACTGGGGTACCGCAGTGGGGTTTCCCAAAAATTTGTATGGTGGCATTGAATATATGGAATACACATGTACCTAGAAATCTGCCTGCAAAGTCCATTACAATTTAATAAATCTCATTTTCTCACTTATTCTCATTATAAAACAAATGATGCCATATTTTAATCCCTAATGTAACTTTAAAATCCAGCTAACTATATTTGCATAAAAGTGATCATTCCCAGAAAGTATTTATAACCATGTCAAATTCACAAAATAAAATGAGGTTTGAAGATAGATTTTATATTTGTCAGTAGTTTTAAAGATCTAAAGGGTTAAAAGCAGTGGTGAGAAGTAAAGAGAAACGCAAATCAGATAATACTTTTTTTGTATGATATTTTATAATTATAGAAGACTTTTATATGCACCATAATGCATGTAAAATGCCAGTATAACTGATACAAAATAAGTATGTAAGTTTTGAAAACAATAGTAATAAGGTTAATTTCATCCTCATACTAATTCCCAATCAGAAGGGTAAAGCAATTAATCAAAGGTCTCATAATGAGTGGGAAAGTAGAGACCAAGACAGGTCTACTAATGACAAATCCTATATACTCTTTCTCCACTGTTGAGGAATTAATATGCTTAACTCTCACTTCTCAGTTGACTTCCATGCAAAATCCCATGTGATTTTCTTCTCTCCAGCTCTTTTCTTCACTCAAACAAGTCTCCCTCTAAACCAGTGGTCCCCAGTGCCCAGGCCGCTGACCAGTATCCCTTTGTGGCCTGTTAGGAACCAGGCCACACAGCAGGAGGTAAGTGGTGGGTGAGCAAGCATTGAGTTCCACCTCCTGTCAGATCAGCTACAGCATTACATTCTCAAAGGAGGCAAACCCTATTGGGAACTATGCATGTGAGCGATCTAGGTTGTATGCTCCTTATGAGAATCTAATGCCTGATGATCTGAGGTCTGTGGAAAAATTGTTTTCCATGAAACCAGTCCCTGGTGCTGCCACGGGACCACTACTCTAAACTGCTGCTCCCTGGTTCTCAAATGGGGATAACTTTGGTCACCAGGAGACAAGACATCTGGCAACATCTAGAGACACTGTGGTTGTCACCACCTTTATATATTAGCCATTTCCACAAAGCCTCACTTTAAAAGAACGCTTGTAAATGAGTTGCTGTGGAAACAAACATGTTTTCCATGTCTCCATTAGCCAGATTTGGAACCTTTTCAAATTTTAATCAAAGTTTTCTCACATACAGAAAGGGTAATGTGATAAGCTATCCTCTCTCATGAGTGACAGACAGGTCAGATATCGCAAATGGACTGGTGGGCAGTGCATAGTCCAACTCAAGAGTCTACAGGAAACCCACCCTCTGTGTTTCTAAGCATGTTCAGGGCTATCACTATAATGACTAATGCTACTTTTCAAGATACAAAGTGCCCCAAGGCAAGTAATTGAGCTACTTCAGCTAGAAATATCTTGTTAGAAGGCCTCCTTGCTTTTGTTCTCATTCTCTGCTCACAAATCAGCTTTCTTATCTATAAGTCAGTCTCTTAAGTAACTCATCCATAAGGTGGTAATACCCCAAGGAAATGAGCAATGTCTATGATGCCAAATATATCTCACATAGTAAGTTAATAAACTGCCATTCCGGTTAATAAATCAAGTCACTTCCTAATTTGGCTATTGTGAATGCTGTTAGTACAAGAAAATAAATGGAGATAACATAAAAGATTGATAAGTTTAATTAATCAGAAAATTTTTTCCCAACTGTATGATACACTGTTGAAGGTAGTGGTGGGGGTGGGGGCATTTTTAGAAGTTACAGACCTATACATATTACTAGGAAAAAAACAAGAGTAGTACTGGTATACATACGCATACAGAAATTGTATAAACACAAGAAAACATCAGAAAAAAATAAAACCAAAGCTGTTGATAGCAGGCATCTCACAGAGATAAAATTGGGACCCAGAGGGCACAAACTTTAATTTCTTGCTATATAGAATTTTTTTAAATTGATATTAGGGATGATTTCTTAAACCTTTTGTGTATTACTCAGTATTTTCTATGAAAATTTTCAAAAGTAAGAAATGCTTAAAATATCTAGCCACAAATATATTTCTTATTTTATGGTTCTGAAGAGATGCTAGAAATGTGTTTCTCAGAATACTGAAAATGCACTAAGAGTTGTTTCTCACTAAAAGAATCAAATAGGAAACTGAAATAAGTCCCTTGTCTCTGCAATTTAATTTACTAAAAAAATTTAAGACAATTTTGTTCTTATTACATTGCCTTAATTACTCATCTATGTCCAATTTCCGTATTTACTAAAAATATTGCCACTAATAGTTGTAAAGTATGGTACATCTAAATTATGGATTACTATGTACCTAGTAAAAATAAGGAGATAGATGTAGATCACTGACAGGTGTGTCATATATTGTTATGCAAAGAAAGTTACAGAAAAATATATAGAGAGGGATTCCATTTATTTTTTTTTAATGTGTGTATACATATACATACACAAATGAGTGTTTGAAGAAAGATATAAGCCAAATTGCTGAACACAGTTACTGCTGGAGAAGGAAATGAGTCTGGGGTAGGGGAGCTTTTATTTTTTACTATATATCTATTTGTATACTATGCCATTTTATGATTGCCAGAAATCATTTTATTATTTTAAATTTAAAAACATTAAAAGAGGGAATAAAGAACTCCACTAAATCTCCTCTCACTTCATTTGGTATGAGATTGCCATTTTTAAGCTCTCACCTTTACCTAACAAACTTCAAATTCACCATTAAATACTGCTGATTCTCTTTGTTCCATTTATCTCAGATCTACCACTTTTAATATACATCCTGTCCATTCTCTTTTACTAGGACCATACTCAACAGCTGCCCTTTACAACTTTCAGTTCTCCTCCATAATCCATATTGCTGTAGTATAAATGAAAAAGACCATTTCTCAAAGCATAGTCCATGAAATAATAATCATTGAAGATGTTTCAAGAAAGTAAGCTTGGCAACTTTTCATATCATAGGCTCCTCTCAAAGACTGACAACCATGCTTCCTGAGTTAATTTAAATATACATATACAAGACACACACACACATACACACACACACACACACACACACACCCTTAATATGCAATGAGATATGCTTCCTAATTTATCAGCATAGAGTATTATGGTGAGTTTAAGCACAGCAGAAATTTCTTAGGGTATTGTTAAATTGTTACTGCTACATTTTGTGTGGTTAGAAATACAAAACTCCCAAATCTTTGAGAATAAATATGATCACAGAAAGAAAATGTGGTATATATACTCAAGAATACTATTCAGCCTTAAAAAGAAATTCTGTCATTTGTGACAACATGGATGAACCTGTGAGACATTATGCTAAGGGAAATAAGCTAGGTAGAGAAAGACAAATAATGCATGATCTCACTTATCTGTGGAATCTAAGAGAGTCAAACTCATATCAGTAGAGAGTATGATGGTAGTTACCAGGCTTGGCAGAGGGGAAATGGGGCGATATTGGTCAAAAGGTACAAAGTTTTAACTAGAAAGGAGAAATATATTTTAGAGATCTACTGTACAACACAGTGGCTAAAGTTAATAATAATGTGTTATATATTTCAAAACTGCTAAAAGATCAGATTTTAAATGTTCTCACCAGAAAAAAATGATATGGGAGATGACAGATGTGTTACCTACTTTGATTTAATCATTCCAATACGTGTACATATAGCAAAACATCACATTGTATGCCATAAATATATGCAATTATTATTTATCATTGAAAAAACTTGAATAAAAGTGAAAAAAAAATCTATCATAAAATAGTCGCAGAAAGTTTTACAACTTCTCCTCCCAAATATTTGATAACCTCCCTCCTGAAACTTTCAGTCAAGTCAGTGAGGTAGTTAGTGATTAGATGGTCACACAATAAATGTCCAACTGGAACTGCAAGGAGTGTCAAGAAGTACATAGTGAAATGCAGTTCAATATGGCTGAGACATAAGACACCCACCCTTTCTAGAAAAGAAGAACCAAAATTATGCATAGGTAATCATATCTTGAACAGAACATCTAGAAGAGAACACTAGAGTCCGACAGAAAAGTCAGGGGAAATACCTGGGGTACATAAGAAAAAGAAAACAAGTGGCCACCTCATCCAAGATTGATTGGGAGCCCCAAAGGCCTTGGTATTACCGGGAAAGAGTAAGTCACAGAAATTCAGTGGTCCATATCTCCAACACAGACTGCTGCAATATGAACCATGAGAGACCTCCTGTAACCACACAAACCCCAACACTAGCATGGATGTTGGAGACCCTGAGAGGGCACCACACGAGAGGGAAAACTTGTACTGGGTCATGCACCCTAACTCTGAGACTTAAGTGGTTGCAGTTGGGTACCACTGCGACAGCATAGCTGTCATATCATATCAACCACAGCCCTCATGTCTCCACATCCTAAGAGCTTCAACTGACATCCCAGTGTCCACATAGAAGACTACAGCAATATAGCACTGGTTGGTCCCAACGGTACTATGGGGTCTCCAGTACTTTAGCCTACAGAGAGTACTAATTCTTGGGGAAACAATGGTGCACTGCACCAAAAAGACAGCCCCAGGGACAAAGGAAAGCAAAGTGTATGCTTTCCAGAGCCTGAGAGCTCCCTGTCTAGAACTTTGAGAAGTGACCCTGCCTGAAGCAGTGGCACAAACTCTATGCTCAGTCTCACAAGCAGAGTGAGATATTCTCCCACCAGGAGAGTAACCCTTGGGGTTGGGCTCACACATAGAGACCAGGACTCTTTCTTCCTTTCCACACACCACTGCAGGCATAGCCACTGCTGCTACCCTGGAGGCTACGGCAAGTGAGCTGGAGGGCTGTCTGTCTGGGGCTGCAGTGGTGACTGAGGTCCCACCAGTGGCACGGCCTCCATTACTGGGCTAACATGTGAGAGGCAGGGTCCTTCCCTCAATGCTAAGCAGCTGCTCCTGCCTGGGTCTGTGGATGGCAATCCTTTACTGCAGCCACAGCCAACACCAGTGCGCACCAATCAGTACAGAAAGAGTCATTCTAGTACTGCTACTGGCATCACCCACATAATGCCAGCCACCTAGGGAACTCATGAACCCACTCTCACACCTGCCTCACCACTGCCATGACTAACATTTAAACAAGCCACCTGAAGGTCCAATAACTGGCCTGCCTGGTACTGCTAAAACCAGTGCCACTGCACATAGTCCCAGGTCCCAAGATCAGGCACATTCAGCCCACCACTACAACTAGGGGGCCCTGAAGTCTGGCCCAACTGGCACCCCATCCCCAGGAAAACTTCAACGTAGCCTCCACAAATAACCACACTCTAAACCACTGAGGAAATCACAAACACTACTGATGCTGTTTACAGATGAAAAAATCATACAGAGACTACACTACTGAACACATTCAGAATCAAAGCCAAAAGATGCCATCCAACCAACAGAATTGATGTATTTTCAGAAAAAAAGTCATCCCCTACAAAAACAAATGCAAAAAAAACTGAAAGAAACAACTATTACACCAGATGTGCAGATACCAGTGTTAAGAGCACAGGAACTATGAAAAAGCAAGAAAATACAAAACCTCCAAGAAATAGCTATTTCTCCGACACCAGATTCCAATCAAAAAGAATTCAAGAAATTCCAGAAAAAGATTTCAAAAGTATGATGCTATATGATACTAAAGAAGCTTAGTGAGATACAAGAGAATTCTGAAAATTAATACAAATAAATCAGAAAAATAATTCAGGATATAAATGAGAAATTCACCAAAGAGAGAAATATCACAAAAAAGAACCAAAGAGAAATTCTGAAACTGAAGAATTCCTTCTATGAAATACAAAATACACTCAAAAGCATCAGTAATGAACTAGACCAAGCAGAAGAGACAATCTCAGAACTTGAAGACAGGACTTTTAAAACACTCCAGTCAGACAAAAATAAAGAAAAAGGAATAAAAAAAGAATGAGCAAAGTCTCTGTGATATACAGGATACCATAAAGTAACCAAATATAAGAGTTAATGATATTCCCGAGGGTATGGAGATCATGAAAAAGTTCAAAAACTTACGTAAAATAATAGATGAAAACTTCCCAAGTCTAGCAAAAGATTTAGACTTCCAGACACTGGAGAGCCAGTGATCCCAATCAGATTCAATGCAAAAAAAAGTCTTCGCCACAGCACATTATAGGCAAACTGTCTAAAGTCAATAACAAAGGGAAAATTCTAAAAACAGTAACAGAAAATAATCTATTTATAAAGGCGTGCCTATCAAACTAACAGCAAATTTCTCAGCAGAAACCTGACAGTCCAGAAGATAATGAAAAAAATATAGTCAAATTGCTGAAATAAAAACATCACCACCCAAAGATACTACATCCAACAAAATTACCCTTCATAAATGAGAATGAAATATATTCCCAGATAAGCAAATGCTGACGGCATTCATTACTACTACACCTGCCTTACAAGAAAGGCTGAGGGGAGTCCTAAACCTGGAAGTGAAAGAATTATAATTCCCATCATCAAAACACATGAAAATACAAAATTGATTGGTAACAGAAATGCACAAATGAGAAAGAGAAAAGATACAAATGGTACCACCACAGAAAAGCAGCAAGTCACAAAGACAGTCAATAAGGAAAAAACAAAGGAACAAAGAATATAAAAAAAGAATTCAAGATATAAATGAGAAAAGCAATCAGAAGACAATTAACAATATGACAGGAACAAAACCTCACATATCAGCAATAAACCTGAATGTAAACAGATTAGATTCTCTACTTAAAAAGATAAATACTGTTTGAATCAATTTTTTAAAAAGAGGATCCAACAATATTCTGCCTATAAAAAAATGCACTATTACTTGTAAAGCTATATATATACTTAAAGTAGAGGGATGAAAAAATATTCCATGCAAATGGAAAACAAAACACACCAGGAATAGTTAAATTTATATCAGATAAAACACTAATTCAAGAACAGTAAAAAAAGAAAAGAAAAACAAAGAAGGTCATTATATAATGACAAAGGGATCAATCCAGTAAGAGGATATAATAATCCTAAATATACATGCAACCAACACTAGTGCACCATAAAGCAAATATTACAAGAGCTAAAAAAAAAAAGAGACAGACTCCAACACAATAATAGCAGGAGACCTCAACACTCCGCCCTCAGCATTAGCCAGATTATCTAGACAGAAAACCAACAAAGAAACATTGGCCTTAAACCAGACTTTAGATCAAATGAACCTAACAGACATTTACAGAACATTTTGTCTAAAACCTGCAGAATACATTCTTCTCATCAGTACATGGAACAATCTCCAGGATTAGCCATATGTTAGGCCACAAAAAAAAAGTCTCAAAATTTTAAAAAGGAAAATCATATCACATATCTTCTCAGACAGTAAAACAAAACTAGGAATCATTACCAAGAGAAACTTTAAAAAGTATACAAATACATGGAAATTGAACAACATAATTCTCAACAACCAGGAGACCAATAAAGAAATTGAGATGGAAATTGAAAAAAATATCAAAATAAATGCAAATTTAGGCCAGGCAAGGTGGCTCACGCCTGTAATCTCAGCATTTTGGGAGACCAAGACAGGCAGATCACTTGAGTTCAAAAATTCAAGACCAGCTTGACCAACATAGTGAAACTCTATTAAAAATACAAAACTTAGCTGGGTGTAATGGTGCATGCCTATAATCCCAGCTAATCGGGAGGCTGAGGTGGGAGGATCACTTGAACCCAGGAGGCAGTAGCTGCAGTGAGGTGGGGAACAGAGTAAGTAAGATTCCATCTAAAATAATAAATAAATAAATAAATAAATAAATGCAAATGGAAACACAATATACCCAAACCTTTACTGTGTTTTTGGGACACAGCAAAAGCAGTCCTAAGAGGGAAATTTACAATAAACTCCTACATCCAAAAAATAAATAAATAAAGATTTCAAATAGTCTAATGATGTACCTGAAGGAACAGGAAAGGCAAGAACAAATCAAACCCCAAATTAGCAGAAATAAGAAACAAAGAACAGAGCAAAACTAAACAAAATAGACTATAAAAAACTGTAAAGGATCAATAAAATGAGAAGATGGTTCTTCAGGCCAGACACGGTGGCTCACTTGTAATCCCAGCACTTTGGGAGGCTGAAGCAGGCAAATCACTTGAGGCCAAAAGTTCAAGACTAGCCTGGGCAACATGGCAAAACCCCATCTCTACTATAAATTCAAAAAGTAGCCAGACGTGGTGACACATGCCTGTAATCACAGCTACTACTAGGGAGGCTGAAGCACAAGAATCACTTGAACCTGGGAGGCAGAGATTACAGTCAGCTGAGGTTGTGCCACTGCACTCCAACCTGGGTGACAGAGCAAGAGAGACAGAGGAGGGGAGGGAAGGTTGGAAGGAAAACAATACAAATAAATCAGGAAAAGAATTCAGGATATAAATGAGAAATACACCAAAGAGAGAAGGAAGGGAAGGAAGGAAAAGAAGAAAGGGAGAGAAGGAAAAGAAGGAAAGGAAGGAAGGGAGAAAGAGAAAAGAGAGAGAGAAAGAAGAAAAGTTGAGTCTTCGAAAAGACAAACAAATGGATAAGCTACTAGCTAGAATAACCAAGAACAAAAAAGAAGACCCAAATATACAAACTCATAAATGAAAAAGGATACATTACAACTGATGCCACAGAAATACAAAAGATCATTAGGACTATTAGGTACAATTATATCCTAACGAACTAGAAAACTTAGAGGAAATAGATAAATTGTATGCAACCCACCAAGACTGAATCAGGAAGAAACAGAAAATCTGAGCATACCAATAACAAGTAGTGACATTGAATCACTATAAAAAGTCATCCTACAAAGAAAAACCAAGAATCAGATGGATTCCCTGCCGAATTCTACTACCACATGTATAAAGAACTAACCCTCTTCAAACTATTGAAGACAAGTGAATTCTCCCTAACTCATTAGTAAGTCCAGCGTTACCATAATACCAAAACCAGACAAGGATACAAAAAAAAAAAAATAATAATAAAACTGCAGGCCAATATCCCTGAATAAAAATAGATGCAAAAAACCTCAATAAAATACTAGCAAACCAAATCCAACAGCACATCAAATGGTAATATCTCACAATAAAGAAGAATGTATCCCAGGGGCACAAGGATGGTTCAAGGCACAAGGATGCACATAAAAAACATGATACATCACATCAACAGAATGAAAGACAAAACTCATATGAACATCTCAATAGATGCAGAAAAAGCATGTGATAAAATTCAACACTCCTTCATGACAGAAACTCTCAAAAAATTAGGCCTAGAAAGACCATACCATCATACTGAATAAGGAAAGGTTGAAAGTTTTTAATCTAAAACTGGAATAAGACAAGCATGCCTACTTTCACCATTTCTAATTAACATAGTATTCTAAGTCCTAGACAGAGCAGTCAGGCAAGGAAAAAAAAAAAAAAATCAAAGGAATCCAAATTGGAAAACAGAATTTCAAACTATCTCTCTTTGCAGATGACATGATTTTATAGCTAGAAAAACCAAAAGACTCCACCAGAAAACTCTTAGAACTGATAAGCAAATTTAGTAAAGTTGGAAAATACAAAATTAATGTATAAAAATCAGTAGTACACTGATCAGCATACATATACAAATCAGTATACAACAATAATGAACTAGCTGACAAAGAATTCAAAAAGGCAATCTCATTTTACAATGACTACCAAAAAATAAAATACTTAGCAACAGATTTAACCATGTTAGTGAAAGATCTCTACAAGAAAAACTATAACATTGATGAAAGAAATTTAAGAGGATACAACCAAATGAAAAGAAAATCCCATGCTCATGGATTAAAAGAATTAATATAGTTAAAATGATCATACTATCCAAAGAAATCTACAGATTCAATGCAATACCAATCAAAATACCAATGCAACTTTTCACAAAGATAGAAAGGAAAAAAATATCCTCAAATTTGTATGGAACCAAAAAAGAACCCAAACAGCCAAAGCAATCCTGACCAAAATGAACAAAGACAGAGGCATCACACTATCTAACTTCAAAACATATTACAAGGATACAGTAACCAAAACAGCATGATTCTGGTATAAAAACAGACACATAGATTAATGGAACAGACTAGAGACACAGAGATAAATCCACATATTTGCAGCCAACTGATCATCTCCAAAGCCCTGAAGAATATACACTGGGAAAAGAACACCTTCTTCAATAAATGATAACCACTTATTCTTCTATATGCAGAAGAAAGAAACTGAACCCTATTTCTCACAATATATAGAAGTCAACTCAAAATGGATTAAGTTTTATACCCAAAAGTGTAAAACTACTAGAAGTAGTAGTAGTTCTAGGGAAAACTCTTCAGGACATTGGTTTAGGCAAAGATTTTGTGGCTAAGACCTCAAAAGCACAGGCACAAAAACAAAAATAGAAAAATCAGAGTATATTAAATTTAAATGCTTCTGCACAGCAAAGGAAATAATCAACAGAGTTAAGAGACAACCTCTTGCATGGGATAAAATATTTGCAAATTACTCATCCAATAGGGGTCTAATACCCAGCATATACAAGGAACTCAGACATCTCAACAGTAAAAAATAAATAAATAAGTAAATGAGCAAAGTACATGAATAGACATTTCTCAAAAGACATACATATAGCAAGCAGGTGTATCAAAAAATGCTCATCACTAATCACCAGGGAAATGCAAATAAAACTATAATGTGATTTCATCTCACCCTTTAGAACTACTATCATTTAAAGGACAAAAAATAACATGCTGGCAAGAATGCAAAGGGAACTCTTATATACTGTTGGTCAGAATGTAAATTAGTACAACCAATATGGAAAATAGTATGGAGATTTATCAAAAAACAAAAGGAGACCAGGCATGGTAGCCTGCAATTGTGGCACTTTGGGAGGCTGAGATGGGTGGATCACCAGAGGTCAGGAGTTCAAGACCAGCCTAGCCAACATGGTGAAACTCTGTCTCTACTAAAAATACAAAAAAATAGCCAGAACTGGTGGCACAGGCCTGCAGTCCCAGCTACTCACGAGGCTGAGACAACAGAATCGCTTGAACTCAAAAGGTGGAGGTTGCAGTGAGGTGAGATTGCACTGCTGTACTCCAGCCTGGGCAACAGAGCTAGACTGTCTCAAAAAAAAACAAACAAAAAAAATTTACCATACAGTCTAGAAGTCCTACTACTGGCTATCTATCCAAAGGAAAAGAAATATATTTCTATCAAAGGGATATTTGAGACAGGGGTGGTGGCTCATGCTTATAATCCCAGCACTTTGGGAGGCCAAGGTGGGTGGATCACAAGGTCAAGAAATTGAGACCATCTTGGCCAACATGGTGAAACCCTGTCTCTACCAAAAAGACCAAAATTAGCCGAGCATGGTGGTGTGCACCTGTAATCACACCTACTCAAGAGGCTGAGGTGAAAGAATTGCTTCAACCTGAAAGGCAGAGGTTGCAGTAAGCCAAGAGTGTGTCACTGCACTCCAACCTGGTGACAGAGCAAGACTCTGTCTTCAAAAAAAAAGGGATATCTGCATTCACATGTTTATCACGTGTTTATCACAGTACTATGCATAACAGTAAAGATACAGAATCAATACAAGTGCCCATCAACAGATCAATGAATATAACCAGTGCAGTATATAATGTGGTGTATGTGACCAGTGAGATATTATTCAGCCATAAAAAACAATGAAATCATCCATTTTGCAGCAACATGGATGGAACTGGAGGTCAACATGTTAAATGAAATAAGCCAGGCACAGAAAGGCAGGTACTGTGTGTTCTTACTCATATATGGGAGCTAAAAGCTTGACCTCATGGACATAGAATATAGAATAAGATTCCAAAGACTGGGAATTGAGGGTAGAGGGAGACAGTTCGGTTTTGAGTCCAAACATAGAATCAGATAGAAGAAATAAGTTATAATGTTTGATAGCAGACTAGGATGACTATACTTAGCAATGATACTATGTATATTTCAAAATAATTAGAAGGGAGAAAGTGAAATAATACCAAGACATAACAATAATACCTACTAAAGGTAACAAACACTCCAATTACTTGCACTTGATCATTACACATTCTTTGCATGTAAACACTTCCATATGTCCCATAATTATGTACATTATATATCAGTAAAAGAGAAAACAAAACAATACAAAAAATACAAAAAAAAAAAACTCTCTTATAAACAGAAAAAAAAAGTATGTGAGGCCGGGCGCGGTGGCTCAAGCCTGTAATCCCAGCACTTTGGGAGGCCGAGGCGGGTGGATCACGAGGTCGAGAGATCGAGACCATCCTGGTCAACATGGTGAAACCCCGTCTCTACTAAAAATATAAAAAATTAGCTGGGCATGGTGGCACGTGCCTGTAATCCCAGCTACTCAGGAGGCTGAGGCAGGAGAATTGCCTGAACCCAGGAGGAGGAGGTTGCAGTGAGTCGAGATCGCGCCATTGCACCCCAGCCTGGGTAACAGAGCGAAACTCCGTCTCAAAAAAAAAAAAAAAAAAAAGTATGTGATGTTCTAAAACCACAAAATAAAGGATCAAGCTTCTCTGGAAAGGCCTCCCTGAGGAAGAGACAACTGGTAGTCTGGGATCTAAGGTTAAGAATGTGTTACTTTCATGAAAGAGGAAGCAAAGGGCATTTTAGGCAGAGTTAGGAATGGTTTGTGCAAAGGCAGGGTAGCAAGAGATCGTATGTAGAATATAAAGGATTGACAGAAGCCTGGTGATATAGTTCAGATATTTGTCCTCACCCAAATTTCACCTTGAAATGTAACCCCCAGTGTTGGAGGTGGGGCCCGGTGGGAGGTATTTGGGTCATGGGGACAGATCCCTCATGGTTTGGTGCTATTCTGGAAATAGTGAGTGAGTGTTCACTAAATCTAGTTGTTAAGGTGTATAGCACCTCCCATCCCTACTCTCTCTTGCTCTGGCTCCCACCATGTGAAAACGCTGGCTTCACCCTTTGCCTTCTACCATGAATGAGGGCTCCTTGAGGCTTCACAAGAAGCCACGCAGATGTCAGCAACATGATCTTGTACAGCCTGCAGAACCGTGAGCCAATTAAGCCTCTTTTCATTATAAATTATGCAGTCTCAGGTTTTTCTTTACAGCAATGCAACAACAGCCTCATATGCCTGGTGTAGCTTGGGCAATGAGATTAAAAAAGAGTATAGTAAGAGATGAAATTTAAAATACAGGCAGATTGGGACAAGTACTACTGATGTTATAATTTTTAAAATTCAAATTACTGATTCAAGTTTTGGAATATATAACATATTCATGTAGCTCCAAAAGAACACAACAGCAGATTATAGTAAGGTGTACCATTAAAAGTCTTCTTCCCATCCCTGTATGTCCTTACCCATGTTTCTTTCTCTACCCCTGTTTTACTTAAGCAGTTTCCAGTTTCCTACCTGTCCTCCAAAGTTGTAGAATGGTTTTAAACAGAGGAGTAACAGATTTGTTTTATTTTTTAAATTTTTATTATGCAGTAAGTTCTGGGGTACATGTATAGATCATGCAGGATTGTTACAGAGGAATACACATACCATGGTGGTTTGCTGCATCCATCCTCCCCGTCACCTACATTAGGTATTTCTCCTAATGTTATCCCTCTCCAATCCCCTCACCCCCTGCTATCCCTCACCTAGCCCCGCCACCCCACAACAGGCACTAGTGTGTGATGTTCCCCTCCCTGTGCCCATGTGTTCTCATTGTTCAACATCCACTTATGAGGGAGAACACGCAGTATTTGGTTTTCCGTTCTTGCATCAATTTGCTGAGAATGATGGTTTCCATCTTCATCCATGTCCCTGCAAAAGGACATGAACTCATCCTTTTATGGCTGCATAGTATTCCATGGTGTATATGTGCCACATTTAACTTAACCAGTCTATCACTGATAGGCATTTGGGTTGGTTCCAAGTCTTTGCTATTGTAAACAGTGCCAGAGTGAAGATACATGTGTACATGTCTTTATAATAGAAAGATTTATAATCCTTTGGATATATACCCACTAATGAGATTGCTAGGTCAAATGGAATTTCTATTTCTAGATCCTTGAGGAATCACCACACTGTTGTCCACAACAGTTGAACTAATTTACACTCCCACCAACAGTGTATAAGTGTCCCTATTTCTCCGCATCATTTCCAGCATCTGTTGTCTCCAGATTTTTTAATGATCGCCATTCTAACTTTCACGAGATAGTATCTCAATGCATTTCTCTACTGACCAGTGACGATTATCATTTTTCATGTTTATTGGCTGCATAAATGCCTTCCTTTGAAAAGTGTCTGTTCGTATCCTTTGCCCACTTTCGAATGGGTTTGTTTGTTTTTTTCTTGTACATTTGTTTAAGTTCTTTGTAGGTTCTGGGTATTGGCCCTTTGTCAGATGGGTAGATTGCAAAAATTTTTTCCCATTCTGTTGGTTGCCAATTCACTCTAATGATTGTTCCTTTTGCTCTAAAGAAACTCTGTAGTTTAATTAGATCCTATTTGCCTATTTTGGCTTTTTTGGCCAATGCTTTTGGTGTTTTAGTCATGAAGTCCTTACCTATGCCTATGTCCTGAATGGTATTGCCTAGGTTTTCCTCTAGGGTCTTTATGGTGTTAGGTCTTATGTTTAAATCTTTAATCCATCTGGAGTTAATTTTTGTATAAAGTATAATAAAGGAGTCCACTTTCTTCTGGCTGCACATGGCTAGCCAGTTTCACAAACGCCATTTATTAAACAAGGGATCTTTTCCCCATTGCTTGTTTTTCTCAGGTTTGTCAAAGATCAGATGGTTGTAGATATGTGGCATTGCCTCTGAGGCCTCTGTTCTGTTTAATTGGTCTGTATCTTTGTTTTGGTACCAGTACCATACTGTTTTGGTTACTGTAGCCTTGTAGTATAGTTTCAAATCAGGTAGCATGATGTCTCCAGCTTTGTTCTTTTTGCTTAGGAATGTCTTGGCTATGTGGACTCTTTTTTGGTTCCATATCAAGTCTAAGGTGTTTTTTTTTTTTTCCAGTTCTGTGAAAAAGGCTAATGGTAGCTTGATGGGGTCAGCACTGAATCTATAAATTACTTTGGGTAGTATGACCATTTTCACAATATTGATTCTTCCTAACTATGAGCATGGAATGTTTTTCCATCTGTTTATGTCCTCTCCTATTTTCTTGAGCAGCAGTTTGTAGTTCTCCTTGAAGGGGTCCTTCACGTCCCTTGTTAGTTGTATTCCTAGGTATTTTATTCTCTTTGTAGCAACTGTGAATGGGAGTTTACTCATGATTTGGCTCTGTATGTTATTGGTGTCTAGGAATGCTTGTGATTTTTGCACATTGATTTTGTATCCTGAGACTCTGCTGAAGTTGCTTATCTTAAGGAGATTTTGGACTGAGATGATGGAGTCTTCTATATATAAAATCACATGATCTGCAAATAAAGACAACTTGATTTCCTCTTTTCCTAACTGAATACGCTTTATTTCTTTTTCTTGTCTGATTGCTCTGGCTAGAACTTCCAATACCATGTTGAATAGGAGTGGTGAGAGCAGGCACCCTTGTCTATTGCCATTTTGAAAGGGAATGCTTCCAGTTTTTGCCCATTCAGTATAATATTACCTGTGGGATTTTCATAAATAGTTATTATTTTGAGATAGGTTTCATTGATATTCAGTTTATCGTGAGTTTTTAGCATAAAGGGCTGCTGAATTTTGTCAAAGGCCTTCTCTGCAACTATTGAAATAATCATGTAGTTTTTATATTTGGTTCTGTTTATGTGATGGATTATGTTTATAGATTCGCACATGTCAAACCAGTCTTTCATAACTGGGATGAAGCTAACTTGATCATGATGGATCAAGCTTTTTGGTTGGCTTTTTGACATGCTGTTGGATTCAGTTTGCCAGTATTTAACTGAAGATTTTTGCATCAGTGTTCATCATGGATATTGACCTGAAATTTTCTCTTTTAGTTGTGTCTCTGCTGGGTTTTGATATCAGGATCAGGTTGGTCTCATAAAATGAGTTAGGGAGGATTCTCTCCTTTTGCATTGCTTGGAATAGTTTCAGAAGGAATAGTACTGGCTCATCTTTGAACCTCTGGTAGAATTAAGCTGTTAACCTGCCTGGTCCTGGACTTCCGTTAGTTGGTAGGCTATTAATTGCTTCATCAACTTCAGACCTTGTTATTGGTCTATTTAGCAATTCAATTTCTTTCTCATTTAGTCTTGGGAGGGTGTAAGGTGTCCTGGAATTTATCCATTTTTTCTACATTTATTGGTTTATGTGCACAGAAGTTTTTGTAGTAATCTCTGATACTAGTTTGTATTTCTTTGGAATCAGCGGTGATATCCCCTTTATCATTTTTATTGCATTTACTCAATTCTTCTTTCTTTTCTTTTTTCTTAGTCTGGCTAGTGGTCTATTTTGTTGATCTTTTAAAAAATCCAGCTCCTAGATTCATTGCTTTATCAAGGCTCAATTCTGAACCATCTGCTCTCCATTCTGAACTTCTAGATTACCAAATATATGTCCATCTACAGCTTCAAAGTTTCCTAATACAGTGCAAACCTCTTCCCTGTGCTCGATCCCTTTCTGCATATTTTTAGCTAGAACCACTTCACTTCTTCTCTCTCTAGGCTACTTCAAAACTTCCTAATCACTACGTCTATTCCCTGTGTGCCCCTACCAGTCTGCTCTCCATATAGCAGTCAAAATGATTTTCTAAAAACAAATCTGTGATTTAACAGATTTGTTGAATTCCAGTTCAACAAATATGCCGAAAGGGATGGAGCACAGGGAAGAGGTCTGCACTTTAGGAGGAACCACTGAAGCTGTAAATATATATTTGATAATCCAGAAGTTCAGAATGGAGTGCAGATGGTTCAGAATTGAGCCTTGAGGAATTCAAAGCTAGTATTCTGATATCTCTATTCAAAATAGAGATACCAGTGGAACCACAATAAAGAAACCAGTAGAAAAGAAAAGAGATACCAGGAATAAATCCATACGTAAATAATCAAATGATCTTCCACAAGGGTGCCAAAACTATTGCATGGAAAGCAAGAACAATCTTTTCAACAAATGATGCTGGGAAAATTAGATATTCATATGCAAAAGAATGAAGTTGAACTTTACCTTACATAATAAATAAAATCTAACTTGCAAAATAAGGCATGAGAGACTGTACCAGGAAGAACAGTGCACTCTGGCCCAGATACTGCACTTTTCCTACAGTCTTCACAACCAGCAGACCAGGAGATTCCCTCCAATGCCTATGCCACCAGGGTTCTGGGTTTCAAGAACAAAACTGGGCAGCCATTTGGGCAGACACTGAGCTACTGGAAAAAGGTTTTTTGTTATTTTGGGGTTTGTTTGTTTGTTTGTTTGTTTCCATATCCCAGGAGCACCTGGAATGCCAGCAAGACAAACCTATTCACTACCCTGGAAAGGCAGCTGAAGCCAGGGAGACAAATGGTCTAGCTTGACAGGTCCCATACCCACAGAGTCCAGCAAGTTAAGATCCACTGTATTGAAATTCTTGCTGCCAGCACAGCAGTCTGAGGTCGACCTGGGATCTGGAGCTTGGTGCAGGGAGGGGTGTTCACAATTGCTGAGGCTTGAGTAGGCGATTTTACATTCACAATGTAAACAAAGCTGCTGGGAAGTTCAAACCGGGCAGAGCCCACTACAGCTCAGTAAACTGCTGTGGCCAGACTGCCTCTCTAGAGTCCTCCTCTCTGGAAAGGGCATTTCTGAAAAAAAGGCAGCAGCCCAGTCAGGGACTTATGGATAAAACACCCATTTCCCTGGGTCAGAGCACCTAGGGGAAGGAGTGGCTGTGAGAACAGCTTCAGCAGACTTAAATATCCCTGCCTGACAGCTCTGAAGGAAACAGCAGATCCTCAGACAGCCTTTGAGCTTTGATAAGGGACAGACTGCCTCCTCAAGTGGATCCCTGAACCTCGTTGTAGCCTGACAGGAAGACACCTTCCAGTAGGGTCTGACAGACACCTCATATAGGTGAGCTCTGGCTGGTATCTGCCAGGTGACCCTCTGGGATAAAGCTCCCAGAGGAAGGAGCATGCAACAATCTTTGCTGTTTGCAGTCTCCACTGGTGATACCCAGGCAAACAGGGACTGGAGTGGACCTCCAGTAAACTCCAGCAGACCTGCAGCAGAGAGGCCTGTTAGAAGGAAAACTAACAAAGAGAAAGGAATAGTAACAACATCAACAAAAAAGGACATCCACTCAAAGAAATCTCATCTGAAGGTCACCAACATCAAAAACAAAAGGTAGATAAATTCACAAAGATGGGGAGACACCAGTGCAAAAAGGCTGAAAATTCCAAAAACTAGAATTCATATTTTCCTCCAAAGGATCACAGCTCCCCATCAAGGGAACAAAACTGGATGAAAAATGAGTTAGACGAATTTACAGAAGTGGGCTTCAGAAGGTGAGTAATAAGAAACTCCTCTGAGCTAAAGGAGCAAGTTCTAACCCAATGCAAGGAAGCTAAGAACCTTGAAAAAGAGGTTAGAGGATTTTCCAACTACAATAACCAGTTGAGAGAAGAACACAAATGATCTGATGGACCTGAAAAACACAGCGTAAGAATTTCATAAAGCATACACAAGTATCAATAGCCAAATCGATCAAGCAGAAGAAAGGATATCAGAGACTGAAGATCAACTCGATGAAATAAAGCAAGAAGACAAGATTAGAAAAAAAGAGAGTGAAAAGAAACTCATAAACCTCCAAAAATATGTGACTACCTGAAAAGACTAAATCTACATTTCATTGGTGTACCTGAAAGTGATGGGGAGAATGCAACCAAGTTGAAAAACACTCTTCAGCATATTATCCCGGAGAACTTCCCCAACCTAGCAAGGCAAGCCAACATTCAAATTCAGGAAATACAGGGAATATCACAAAGATATCCCTTAAAGAGCAAACCCAACACACATAATCGTCAGATTCAGCAAGATTGAAATGAAGGAAAAAAATGTTACATGCTGCCAGAGAGAAAGGTCATGTTACTCACAAAGGGAAGCCCATCAGACAAACAGCAGATCTCTTGGCAGAAACTCAACAAGCCAGAAGAGAGTGGGGGCCAATATTCAACATTCTTGAAGAAAAGAATTTTGAACCCATTATTTCATATCCAGCCAAACTAAGCTTCATAAGCAAAGAAGAAATAAAATCCTTCACAGACAAGCAAATGCTGAGAGATTTTGTCACCACCAGGCCTACCTTACAAGAGCTCCTGAAGGAACCACTACACATGGAAAGAAACAATCTGTACCAACCACTGCAAAAACATCCCAAATTGTAAAGACCATCGATACTATAAAGAAACTGCATCAACCAATCGGCAAAATAACCAGCTAAGATCATAATGAAAGGATCAAATTCACACATAACAATATTAACCTTAAATGTAAATGGACTAAATGCCCCAATTAAAAGACACAGACTGCCAAACTGGATCAAGAGTCAAGACTCGTCGCTGTGCTGTATACGGGAGACCCACCTCACATGCAAGGACACATATAGGTTCAAAATAAAGTGAGGGAGAAATGTGTACGAAGCAAATGGAAAGGAAAAGAAAGCAGGTGTTACAATCCTACCCTCTGATACAAGACACTTCAAAGCAACAAAGATCAAAAGAGACAAGGGCATTACCTAATGGTAAAGGGATCAGTGCAACAAGAAAAGCTAACTATCCTAAATATATATGCACCCAATACAGGAGCACCCAGATTCATAAAGCAAATTCTGAGAGACCTACAAAGAGACTTAGACTCCCACACAATAATAGTGGGAGAATTTAACACCCCACTGTCAATATTAGACAGATCAATGAGACAGAAAATTAACAAGAATATTCAGGATGGAACTCAGCTCTGGACCAAGCAGACCTAACATACATCTAACAGACATTCATACATTCATTCATACATACATTCATCTAACAGACATTCATACACCTAACAGACCTAACATACATTCTTCTCAGCACCATATCCAACTTATTTTAAAACTGACCACATAATTGGAAGTAAAACACTCCCCAGCAAATGCAAAAGAACATAAATTGTAACAAACAGTCTCTCAGACAACAGTGCAATCACATAAAAACTCAAAATTAAGAAACTCTCTCAAAACTGCACAACTACATAGAAACTGAACAACCTGCTCATGAATGAACACTGGGTAAATAATGACTTTAAGGCAGAAATAAGTAAGTTATTTGAAACTGATCAGAAGAAACACACAATGTGCCCAGACGCTGGGACACAGCTAAAGGAGTATTTAGAGGAAAATTTACAGCACTATATGCCCACAGGAGAAAGAAGAAAAGATCTAAAATCAACACCCTAACATCACAATTAAAAGAACTAGAGAAGCAAGAGCAAACAGATTCCAAGGTGATAGAAGACAAGAAATAACTAAGATCAGAGCAGAACTGAAGGAGATAGGGACATGAAAAACTCTTCGAAACAATCAGTGAATGTAGGAGCTGATTTTTTTTTAAAGATCAACAAAATAGACTGCTAAACAGACTAGTGAAGAAAAGAGAGAAGATTCAAACACATGCAATTAAAAATGATAATGAGGATATCACCACCAATCCCAGAGAAATACAAACTGCCATCAGAAAATACTATAAACACCTCTACACAAATAAACTAGAAAATCTAGAAGACACTGATAAATTCCTGGACACATACACTCTCCCAAGACTAAACCAGGAAGAACTCAAATCCCTGAATAGACTAGTAACAGGTTCTGAAATTGAGGCAATAATAGCCTACCAACCAAAAAATGTCCAGGACCAGACGGATTCAGAGCCAAAATCTACCAGGTAGAATGAGCAGCTGGTACTATTCTTTCTGAAATGATTCCAAACAACAGAAAAAGAGGGAAGCATCCCTAACTCATTTTATGAGGCCAGCATTATCCTGATACCAAAACCTGGCAGACACACAAGAAAAAAAAGGAAACTTCAGGTCAATATCCCTGATGAATACTGATGTGAGAATCCTCAATAAAATTCTGGCAAACCAAATCCAGTAGCACATCAAAAAGCTTATTCACCACAATCAAGTCAGCTTAATCCCTGGGATGCAAGGCTGGTTCAACATACACAAATTAATAAATGAAATCCATGACATAAACAGAACCAATGACAAAAACCACATGATGCAGAAAAGGCCTTTGATAGAATTCAACACCCTGTCATGCTAAAAACTCTCAATAAACCAGGTTTTGATGGAACATATTTCAAAATAATAAGAGCTATTTATGACAAACCCACAGCCAATATCATACTGAATGGGCAAAAGGTGGAAGCATTCCCTTTGAAAACCAGCACAAGACAAGGATGCCCTCTCTCACCACTTCTATTCAACAGTGTATTGAAAGTTCTGTCCAAGGCAATCAAGCAACTGAAAGAAATAAAGGGTATTTAATTAGAAAGGGAGGAAGTCAAATTGTCTCTGTTTTTTTCAGATGGCATAATTGTATATTTATAACACCCCATTGTCTCAGTCCAAAATTTCAAGCTGATAAGCAATTTCAGCAAATTCTCAGGATACAAAGTCAATGTGCAAAAATCACAAGCATTCCTATACACCAATAAACAGAAAGCCAAATTATGAGTGAACTCCCATTCACAATTGCTACAAAGAGAATAAAATAACTAGAAATACAACAAGGGACGTGAAAGACCTCTTCGAGGAGAACTACAAACCACTTCTCAAGGAAATAAGAGAGTACACAAATAGCTCTTGCCTGTGGCAATGTAAGACATAACTTGGCTCCTCATTCACATTCCGCCATGATTATGAGGCCTTCCCTGCCGTGTGGAACTGACACTTAAATTCCTACTGCTGATATATAAGAAAAGAGATGGTAGCCAAGATGGCTGAATAGGAACAGCTCTGGAGTGCAGTTCCCAGCGAGAATGCAGAGGGTGAGTGATCACCGTATTTCCAAAAGCGTTTTTACTGCCCACTGACCAGGAGATTCCCAGGCAGAAAAGCGCCATAAGTTTCCAGCACAGCTGTCTGAACTGGCGCAGCAGGTCTCCGCACAAAAACTCATACAAATCTGGGTGGCCATTTCAACTGGTGCCTGGAATGCCTGGGAAAGAGTCACCCACTCAACTGAAAAACGGGGCTGAAAGAGGGAGCCAGGTGATCTGGCTCTGCAGGTCCCAACCCTACAAAGACAAGCAATCTGAAGTGCTCTGGATTGAGAGTTTCACAGCAGGCAGAACTGGACCTGAGATGGTCCAGCTCTGTGAAGGGAAGGGCATGCACCATTACCAAGGTAGTTTACCACTACCAAGGCATTCCGCCATTACCGAGGCAGTGTGCCATTACTGAGGCAGTGCGCCATTACTGAGGCAGTCCGCCATTACACTGATAGTCCATCATTACTGAGGAAGACCGCAATTACTGATGCAGTTCTAACTATACCTCTATAAAAAAAACCGCAAGGAAGTTCACACAACAGCTGGGCAAAGCCCATGGCAGGTCAGCAACACCTCTGCTGGCAGACTGTAACTAGGCTACCTCCTTGCTGGGCAGGGCATCTCTGAAAAAAGGCAGCAGCACATCAGGAACTTATAAATAAAGTGCCACCTTCCCAGGAGAGAGCACCTGGGAAAAAAAGGCAGTTAGGAGTTTTGCTGCAGCAGACTTAAACATACCTAACCAGCAGCTCTGAATGGAACAACGGAGCTCACAGCTCAGCACTTGAGCTCCTATAATGGACAGACTGTCTCCTCAAACAGCTCCCCGAACCCTGCATTTCCACAGAGACATCTCATAAAGGAGAGCTCAGGCTGATATCTGGCAGGTATCCTTCTGGGACAAAGATAACAGAAGAAGAAACTAGCAGCAACCCTTACTGTTCTGCAGCCGATGCAGGTGATCCCCAGTTGAGCAGAGTCTGGAGTGGACCTCCAGCAGTCCTACAGCAAAGGGGCCTCACTGTTAAAAGGAAAAGTAAAAAACAGAAAGTAATAACTTCATCATCAACAAAAAGCACATCCACTCAGAGACTCCATCCAAAAGTTATCAACTACAAAGACCAGAGGTAGATAAACCTACAAAGATGGGAAGTAATCAGTGCAAAAAGGATGAAAACACCCAAAACCAGAACGCCTCTCCTCCTCCAAGGGATCACAACTCCTAATCAGCAAGGAAACAAGGCTGGATAGAGAATGACTCTGATGAACTGACAGAAACAGGCTTCATAAAGTGGGTAATAACAAACTTCTATGAGCTGAAAGAACATATTTTAACCAAATGCAAAGAAACTAAGAACCTTGAAAAAAGGTATAGAGAAATGCTAACGATAATAAACAGCTTAGAGAGCAATATAAATGAACTGATGAAGTGCAAAAACATAACACGAGAACTTCGCAAAGCATACACAAGTTTCAATAGCCAAATTGACCAAGCAGAAGAAAGGATATCAGAGATTGAAGATCAACTCAAGGAAACAAAACCAGAAGGCAAGATTAAAGAAAAAAGAGTGAAAAGAAATGAACAAAGCCTCCAAGAAATATGGGATTATGTGAAAAGACCTAATCCATGCTTGATTGGTGTACCTGAATGTGACCGAGAGAACAAATCCAAGCTGCAAAACAACCTTCAGGATATTATCCAGGATAATTTCCCCAATCTAGCAAGGCAGGCCAACATTCAAATCCAGAAAATACACAGAACACCACAAAGATACTCCTAAAGAAGAGCAACTCCAAGGCACGTGATCATCAGGTTCACCAGGGTTGAAATGAAGGAAAAAATGCTAAGGGCAGCCAGAGAGAAAGGTCAGGTTACCCACAAAAGGAAGACCACTGGACTCACAGCAGATTTCTTGGCAGAAACCCTACAAGCCAGAGGAGAGCGGGGGCAATATTCAACATCCTTAAAAAAAAAGAACATTCAACCTAGAATTTCTTATCCAACCAAACTAAGCTTCGTAAGTGAAGGAGAAATAAAATCCTTTACAAAGAAGCAATTGCTCAGACATTGCATCACCACCACGCTTGCCTTACAAAAGCTCCTGAAATAAGCACTAAACAGAAATGAACAAGCAGTACCAGCCACTCCAAAAACATACCAAATGGTAAAGAGCATCGACAGAATGAAGAAACTGCAGCATCCAATGGGCAAAACAACCAGCTACCATCAAAACGGCAGGAACAAATTCACACATAACAATATTAACCCTAAATGTAAATCAGCTAAATGCCCCAATCAAAAGACACAGACTGGCAAATTGGATAAAAAGTCAAAAGCCATCGGTGTGCTGTATCCAGGAACCCCACCTCACGTACAAAGACACACAAATGCTCAAATACAAAGGGATGGAGGAAGATTTACCAAGCAAATTGAGAGCAGAAATCAGCAGGAGTTGCAATCCTAGTCTTTGATAAAATAGACTTTAAACCAACAAAGATCAAAAGAGACAAAGAAGGGCATTACATAATGGTAAAAGGATCAATGTAACAAGAGCTAACAATTCTAAATATATACGCACCCAATGCAGGAGTACACAGATACATAAAGCAAGTTCTTAATGACTTACAAAGAGACTTAGACTCTCACACAATAATAGTGGGAGACTATAACACTCCACTGTCAATATTACACAGATCAAAGAGACAGAAAATTAACAAGGATATCCAGGACCTGAACTCAGATCTGGACCACACAAAACTAACAGACATCTACAGAACTCTCCACCCCAAATCCACAAAATATACATTCCTCTCAGCACCACATTGTACATACACTAAATTGACCTCAAAAGTGGAAGTAAATGACTCCTCAGCAAATGCAAAGGAACGGAAATCATAACAGTCTCTCAGATCACAGTGCAATCAAATTCGAACTCAGGATTAAGAAACCAATTCAGAACTGCACAACTCCATGGAAACTGAACAACTGGCTCTTGAATGTTGACTGGATAAATGATGAAATGAAGGTAAAAATAAAGATGTTCTTCAAAACCAAAAGAACGAAGACACAACATACTAGATTCTCTGGGACACAATTAAAGCACTGCCTAGAGGAAAATTTATAGCAATAAATGCCCTCATAAGAAGCAAGGAAATCTCTAAAATCAACACCCTATCGTCAAAATTGAAAGAGCTAGAGGAGCAAGATCAAAAAAAAAACTCAAAACCTAGCTGAAGACAAGAAATAACTAAGATCAGAGCAGAACTGAAAAAGACTAAGACACAAGAAACCCTTCAAAAAAAAATCAATAAATCCAGGAGCTGGTTTTTTGAAAAGATGAACAAAATAGACAGACCGCTAGCCAGATTAATAAAAAATGAAAGAGAGAAGCATCAAATGGATGCAATAAAAAACAATAAAGAAGATATCACCATCGATTCCACAGAAATACAAAATACCATCAGAGATTACCACAAACAACTCTATGCACATAAAACGGTAAATCTGGAAGAAATGGATAAATTCCAGGACACTTGCACCCTCCCAAGCCTAAACCAGGAAGAAGACGAAACCCAGAATAGACCAATAACAAAGGCGAAGTTGAAGCAGCAATTAATAGCCTACCAACCAAAAAAGCCCAGGCCCAGATGGGATCACAGCCAAATTCTACTGGACATACAAAAAGAAGCTGATACCGCTCCTTCTAAAACTCTTCCAAACAATCCAAAAAGAGGGAATCCTTCCAAATCATTTTATGAGACCAACATCATCCTGACCGAAACCCGGCAGAGACTCAACGCGAAAAGAAAACTTCAGGCCAATATCCGGAATGAACATAGATGCAAAAATCTTCAATAAAATACTGGCAAACCGAGTACAACAGCACATTAAAAAGCTTCTCCACCACGATCAAGTAGGCTTCATCCCAGGGATGCAAGGCTGCTTCAATATACGCGAGTCTATAAACGTAATTCACCACATAAACAGAACCAAAGACAAAAACCACGATTATCTCAATTGATGCAGAGAAGGCCTTTGACAAATTCAACAGCTCTTTATGCTAAAATATCTCAGTAAACTAGGTATCAGTGGAACGTATCTCAAAATAATAAACTATTTACAAGAAACCCACAGCCAATATCATACTGAAGGTGCAAAAACTGGAAGCATTCCCTTTGAAATCTGGCACTAGACAAGAATGCCCTCTCTCACCACTCCTATGCAATATAGTATTGGAAGTTCTAGCCAGAGTAATCAGGCAAGAAAAAGAAATAAAGGGTATTCAAATAGGAAAGCAGGAAGTCAAACTGTCTCTATTTGTAGACATGATTGTATATTTAGAAGACCCCATTGTCTCAGCCCAATATCTCCTGAAACTGATAAGCAACTTCAGCAAAGTCTCAGGATACAAAATCAATGTGCAGAAATCACAAGCACTCCTACAAACCAGTAACAGACAGAGACCCAAATAAAGAATGAACTGCCAATCACAATTGCTACAAAGAGAATAAAATACCTAGGAATACAACTAACAAAAGATGTAAAGGACCTCTTCAAGGAGAACTACAAACCACTGCTCAAGGAAATAAGAGAGGACACAAACAGATGGAAAAACACTGCGTGATCATGGTTAGGAAGAATCAATATCATGAAAATGGTCATACTGCCCAAAGTAATTTACAGATTCAGTGACATCACCATCAAGCTACCTATGACCCTCTTCACAGAACTGAAAAAAAACACTTTAAACTTCATATGCAACCAAAAGAGAACCCACATAGCCAAGTCAATTCTAAGCAAAAAGAACAGAGCTAGAGGCATCAAACTACCTGACTTCAAACTATACCACAAGGCTACACTAATCAAAACAGCATGGTTCTGGTACCAAAACAAGAGATATAGATCAATGGAACAGACCAGAGGCCTTGGAGGCAATGCCACACATCTACAAGCATCTGATTTTTGACAAACCTGACAAAAACAAGCAATGTGGAAAGGGGTCCCTGTTTAATAAATGGTGTTGGGAAAACTGCCTAGCCATGTGCAGAAAGCAGAAACTGGACCCCTTCCTGACACCTTACACTAAAGTTAACTCCACATGGATTAAAGACTTAAACATAAGACCTAACACTATAAAAACCCTCGAAGAAAACCTAGACAAAACCATTCAGGACACAGGAATAGGCAAGGACTTCATGACTAAAACACCAAAAGCATTGGTAACAAAAGCCAAAATAGACAAATGGGACCTAATCAAACTCCAGAGCTTCTGCATAGCAAAAGAAACAATCATTAGAGTGGAACGGTAACCAACAGAATGGGAAAAAATTTTTGCAATCTACCCAACTGACAAAGGGCTAATATCCAGAATTTACAAAGAACTAAAACAGATTTACAAGAAAAAAACAAACCCATTCAAAAGTGGGCGAAGGATATGAACAGACACTTTTCAGAAGAAGACATATATAAGGCCAAAACAAACATGAAAAAATGTTCATCATCACTGGTCATTAGAGAAATGCAAATCAAAACCACACTGAGATACCATCTCGTGCCAGTTAGAATGGCGACCATTAAAAAATCTGGAGACAACAGGTGCTGGAGAGAATGTGGAGAAACAGGAACACTTTTATACTGTTGGTGGGAGTGTAAATTAGTTCAACCCTTGTGGAATACAATGTGATGATTCCTTAAGGACCTAGAAATAGAAATTCCATTTGACCCAGTGATCCCATTACTGGGTTATATCCAAAGGGTTATAAATTGTTCTATTATAAAGACACATGCACACATATGTTCAATGTAGCACTGCTGACAATAGCAAAGACCTGGAACCAATCTAACCCAAATGCCCATCAATGATGGACTGCACAAGGAAAATGTGGCACATATACACCATAGAATACTACGCAGCCATGATAAATGATGTGTTTGTGTCCTTTCTAGGGACATGGATGAATATGGAAACCATCATTCTCAGCAAACTGACACAAGAACAGAAAATCAAATACCACATGTTCTCACTCATAGGCAGGTGTAGAACAATGAGAACACATGGAAACAGGGAGGGGAGCATCAGACACTGGGGTCTTTTGGGGGGGAACTAAAGGAGGGACAGCGGGTGGTAGGGAGTTAGGGAGGGATAACATGGGGAGAAATGCCAGATACAGATGATGGGGGTTGGAGGCAGCAAACTACATTGCCATGTATGTACCCATGCAACAATCCTGCATGTTCTGCACATGTGCCCCAGAACCTAAAGTGCAATATATATATATATATATATATATATATATATATATATATAGGTGTGTGTATGTATATATATATATATATATATATATATATATACACACACACACACATATATACATATATACACACACATATATAATTTAATGCAAATAAAAAAAAAGAGAGAGGACACAAACAAATGGAAAAATATTTCATGCTCATGGATAGGAAGAATCAATATTGTGAAAATGGCCATACTGACCAAAGTAATTTATAAACTCAATGCTATTCCCATCAAGCTACCATTATCTTTATTCATAGAATTGGGAAAAAACTACTTTTTCATATGGAACCAAAAAAGAGCCTATATAGCCATGACAATCCTAAGCAAAAGGAACAAACCTGGAAGCATCGCTGCCTGACTTCAAACTACACTAAAAGGCTACAGTAAGAAAAAAAGTACTGGTACCAAAACAGATACATAGACCAATGGAACAGAACAGAGGCCTCAGAAATAACACCACATATCTACAACCATTTGATCTTTGACAAACCTGACAAAAAACGAGCAATGGGGAAAGGATTCCCTACTTAATAAATGGTATTGGAAAAACTGGCTAGCCATATGCAGAAAGCTAAAACTGTATATCTTCCTTACACCTTATACAAAAATTAACTCAAGAAGGATTAAAGACTTAAATATAAGAACTAAAATCTTAAAAACCCTAGAAGAAAACCCAGGCAATACCATTCAGGACATAGGAATGGGCACAGACTTTATGACTAAAACACCAAAAGCAATGGCAAGAAAAGCCAAAAATGACAAATGGGATCTTATTAAACTAAAGAGCTTCTGCACAGCAAAAGAAACTAGCATCAAACTGAACAGGCAACCTAAAGAATGGGAGAAAAATTTTGCAATCTATCCATCTGACAAAGGGCTAATATTCAGAATCTACAAGGAACTTAAATTTACAAGAAAAAAAAAGAACCCATCAAAAAGTGGGTGAAGGATATGAACAGACATTTCTCAGAAAAGACATTTATGCAGCCAACAAACATACTGAGATACCATCTCACGCCAGTTAGAATAGCAATCATTAAAATGTCATCAGAAAACAACAGATGCTGGAGAGGATGTGGATAAGTAGGAATGCTTTTACATTGTTGGTGAGAGTGTAAATTAGTTCAGTCATTGTGGAAGACAGTGTGGCAATTCCTCAAGGATCTAGAACCAGAAATACCCATTTGGCCCAACAATCCCTATACTGGGTATATTCCCAAAGGATTATAAATCATTCTATTATAAAGACACATGCACTTGTATGCACATTGCAGCACTGTTCACATAAGCAAAGACTTGGAACCAACCCAAATGCCCATCAGTGATAGACTGGATAAAGAAAATGTGGCACATATACACCATGGAATACTATGCAGCCATACAAAGGTATGGGTTCATGTTCTTTGCAGGGACATGCATGAAGCTGGAAACCATCATTCTCAGCAAACTAACTGAAGAACAGAAAACCAAACACCACATGTTCTCACTCATAAGTGGGAGTTGAAAAATAAGCACACATGGACACAGGGAGGAGAATATCACACACTGGGGCCTGTTGGGGGATGGGTGTCTAGGAGAGGGATAGCATTAGAAGTACCTAACGTAGAAGACAGGTTGATGGACACAGCAAACCGCCATGGCATGTGTATACCTACATAACAAACCTGCAAGTTCTGCACATATACCACAGAACTTAAAGTATAATTTAAAAAAGAAAAAATTAACTCAAAATGGATTAAAGACAGAAATGTAGGGAGAGCGCACTGGAAGAGCAAAGTATCATGGACCCAATCTATAAAACTTCCAGAAGAAAACAGAGGAAAAGCTTCATGACATTGGGATGGGCTCATGGTTTCTTATGTATGACACCTAAAACACATGCAACAAAAGCAAAAATAGACCAATGGGACATCAAACTTAAAAACGTTTGTGTATCAAAGGACACAATCAACAAAACGAAAAGGTAACCCACAGAATGGAAGAAAATATTTGCAAAACATATAAAAGAGTTAATCCTCAAATACATTTAAAAACGCCTAGAATTTTTTAAAAAATCAGATAACCCAACTTAAAAATGGGAAAAGGACTTTAATAGACATTTCTCCAAAGGTAATATACAAATACCCAAAAAGCATATGAAAAGATACTCAACATTACTAATTATTTGATAAATTACAAATCAAAACCACATGAAATGCTGCTTCATAGCTTGATACTACTAACACAAAACAAACAAACAAACAACAACAAATCAGAAAATAACTAATGCTAGCAAGAATCTGGAGAAATTAGAATCCTTGTGCACTGTTGGTGCGTTTGTAAAATAGTGTAACCACTACGAAAATCGGCATGGTGTTTCCTCAAAAAATTGAAAATAGAAATACCATATGATCTAGCTATCTTAATTCAGCTTATACATCCAACAGAATTGAAAGCAGGGTCTTGAAGACATATGTGCACACTCATCTTCATAACAGTACTATTCACAAAAGCTACGATGTGGAAGCAACCCAAATGTCCACTGATGGATGAATGGAGAAACAAAATGTAGATACCCATACATTGGAATATTATTCAGCATTAAAAAAAAAGAAGGAAATCTTGTCACATGCTACAACACGGATGAACCCTGAGGACATTATGCTAAGTGAAATCAGTTCAGTAACAAAAAGATACATACTGTATGATTCCTCTTAAATGGAGTATCTAAGGTTGTCAGGTTCATAGAAATAGAAATGAGCATGGTGGTTATTACGGGTTGAGGGAAGAAGAAAAAGGGGCATTACTGTTTAATGGATATAGTTTCCATTTTACAAAATGAAAACTCTCTGTATAATGTGAATATACTTAACATTACCGAACTGTACACTTAAAGATGGACAATTTTATGTTTTTTATCACAATAAAAAATTTTTAAAGTTTTTACTGAAAAAAAAAACATGGATTGGGAAGGCCAAAATGACAGGTTAAATTTACTTATTTAAAAAGCAGGTACCTGTGCCAGACACTGTGCTAAGTATTTCATATGTGTTAACTTATTGAGTTCTCATAACAAACCTACAAGTTAGGTATTTTTTTCTTTGTTTGATAGCTAAATAAAAACTGGCACAGACAGGTGAAGCAACTTTCCAAAGTCACACAGCTGGGAAAGCCAAAATTTAACACCAAGAAAAATGGAGCAGTCTGTGCTTTCCACTACAATGCTGCACATTAGAGAAGTGACAGTCACATTAGGTTCTGAGCAGGCCAGATGGAATGGGACCCAAAGTAAAGGCCCAGGTTCTTATTCTTTCTCAATTCACAGCACTGCTTGCGTCTCTGTACTTGTTTACAGTGCCCCTAGGCCAAAAGAAATATCAACAGTTCCATTTATTAAATAGATTAAAACAACTTAATAAGTATTTATGTCCTAATAATTTAATAGCCACTTAGAAATATAATACACAGAGATTGAAAGAAAAAAGATTTTTATTTAATTCCTAAATAACTACAATTACTTATTAGTAAGTTGTGTACACTAACAGAAGTCGGGCACCACAAAACTCAGATTTTGAAATCAAACTGGACATCCTCACCCTGATTCCTGTTCTATGCTAATTATTGTGTAGTGGTTGCTTTTTATTACAGCAAGCCCTGAATACCCAGCTTCAAATAGGTATGACAACTGGAAAAGGAATGTAGCATAAACTAACACTGAAACTTTGAACTATCTGGAGCTAACAGTTTGTGTCTTCAACAGAAGTCTCTGTGTTTTCCTTGAGACTTTAAAAATATCCTGCAGCATGCCTGTAAATTCGCTGTAGTACCCACGGTGCTTCTGTGTATAGTTTGGGAACTTTAGGTCTAGGTGGAAGATTTGACTTCAGATAAAACAAGGGACTGTTCTATCATGACAGAAGGATGAACACAAAAATAAGACAATTTATGTGCTTAGTGGGGCCTCATAATTCAACCTAGGATTCTACTAAGACCAGTGGGACTACCAAAGGACAGGTGCTTCTTCACTATGGAGACACACTGTGAACATTTTATATACAATACTATTTTATGAGTAGTTACAACTGCTTTTCATTTCACAGTCACTTGTTAAGTAGTTTATCTGCTAAGTTAATATTTTTATTTAAAAAAAAACTTTATTTTTAAAAAAACTTAGAGGCATATAAATCACAATTTGGCAAAAGTACTTCATGTGTTTGCTCTATTAGTTACACTGACATATATATAACATAATATTCTCAAATATCATGCTGGGTTTTCACACTTAACCTTAGATGATTATTTTTACATATATTTATATCTCATTCCAAATTATGCACTTAATACAGTTATAAATTTAATCACTTTTTAAGTTTCTTTAAAACTGATACAACTTGACTGAAAAATCAGTATTAAAATATAATGTATTAAAATTTTTCTCATTAGCTAACTATGGATATACAACTTTACCCTCTCTTTAAAAACTAGATAAATATTTGGTATGTGTTTATAAAAGACGTGAAAATCAACAACAGAGGAGTTCGATTATTCAGATTATGAACTCATGCAGCTTGACACATACTATTAACTATAACTGAATAAATATGAGAGAAATTCATAGTCCTGATCTGGCTTCATTTATAGCAAAATACATGGAAGTTTCCAAAACATTATTAGTCATGAATGCCAACAGCGGAGCCAGGAAATTAGGAGTTTCTTTAAAGAAATGTTTTATAATGAAAACAATTAATAAATGCAAAAAAAGAACAATTTATGAAGAAAATAAGAAGGAAACTTTGATTGATGATACAAAGATATATTATTAAAAAGAAGACCAAGTATTTCCTTGTGTCCTAACCATGTTACAAAGTCGGGTAAATATTTTACTGTATTTTTAAGCATAAACAATGTATCAGTCAGTTATCATAGGTCATTGAATTCTGGATTGAAGTAGCTAAGATACAATGTAAATTTTCTGTTTTTCTTGGAAAGAAATACGATTTTTGCCCAAGGCCTGGCAGTGGCTCATTGTAATTCCAGCAGTTTGGGAGGCCAAAGCAAGCAGATCACCTGAGGTCAGGAGTTCCAGACCAGCCTGGCCAATACAGTAAAACAGTCTCTACTAAAAATACACAGATGAGCTGGGCGTGGTGGCACAGACTTGTAATCCCAGCTGCTTGGGAGGCTGAGGTAGGAGAATCGCTTGGAGGTGAAGGTTGCACTGAGCCAAGATTGCACTCCAGCCTGGGTGACAGAGGGAAACTCCGCCTCCAAAAAAACAAAAAAAGGCCAGGTATAGTGGATCACTAGGTCAGTAGTTCAATACCAGCATGGCCAACATGGTGGAAACTCCATCTAACATAAAGACACATACATACATATAATCATTGCAGCACTATTCACAATAGCAAAGACAAAGAATCAACATAGATGCCCATCAGTGTTAGATTGTATAAAGAAAATGTCACACATATATACCATGGAATATCATGCAGCCATAAAAAAGAATGAGATCACGTTTTTTCTAGGAACATGGATGGCGCTGGAGGCCATTATCCTTAGCAAACTAATGCGGGAACAGAAAAACCAAATACCATGTGTTCTCACTTGTAAGTGGGAGCTAAATGAAGAGAACACATGGACACAAAGAGGGGAACAACAGACACTGGGGCCTACCTATGGATGGAGCGTGGGAGGTGGGAGAGGAGCGAAAGAATTTCACTAGTGGGTTCTAGGCTTAGTACCAGGATGACAAAATAATCTGTCCAACAAACCCCCATGACACAAGTCCACCTATATAACTAACCTGCACATGTAGTCTTGAACCTAAAATAAAAGTTTTTTAAAAAATACTTTCCAATTAGGCTTCTACCATCACCTTCCATTGAAACTGCTTTTATCCAGATCATGAACGACCTGCATGCTCCTCCATGCAGTGGTCAATCACCAGCATCTTGTTA